>NW_015113914.1:123123-142828 GCF_001443285.1 Poecilia latipinna | reverse complement strand
ATATATATATATATATATATATATATATATATATATATAAAGCTGAAGCAGATCTGCTCCTAGCTACTTGACAATGATCCAAACCATATGATAAAATCCACAAGACACTGGCTGAAAACTAAGAAGTGTAAAGTCCTGGGCAGAGTCAAAGTCCAGATCTTGATCTGTCTGAGATGCTGGGAGATAACTTCAAATGGCTTTGCATAAAAGACATCCGTCAACACCTCCCAGCCTAAAGCAAATGGGGGGGGGGGGGTTCTCTGAAGGATGTAGTAGACAGTTAGATGGCAACAATAACTTCCTGACAGAGCTTACTTCCATATAAGGTGAAAATGGCAACTTTTAAGGCTAGGGTATAATAATATTTTCCCCAACAGGAAAATTTTTATTTTTTTGTTTGTTTGTTTTTTTTTTGTGATCTTCTGTTTAACATGTAATAATAGGTTTATTGATCTTGTTTTAAGTGCATTGAAATTGGTTTATTTTCCAGAGATAAAAAAAAAAAAAACATAAGTATAAATATGTGGACAATTTTTAATGGAGTAAACATCTATTGAGATTACAGAAAGATATTGAGGGATAAAAATTAGCACAAGAAAATGTACTTTGTTTTAAGTGAAGTTTTTAAATCCAACTAAACGTATTTATTTATTTATTAATGTAAGGTTTCTGGGTTTATATGATGCATTTGAAACTTTGATACTTAAACCATTCTTTTCTTTCTAAAAGATACATTCCAAAGCACCAAAAGTCTCAATATGGGGTTTAGTCTCATTTCAAAAGATTTCTCCTTTGGGCAAATACTATTTAACAGACCGCTTAAAAAAATATTACCTTCTCTAATTGGCTATCTTTTGGTACAACATGACAAATCTGATTCACTGTTGATCTTTGTATTTCTTCCAGTTTTGTCAGTGAGCTTATGGGGAAAACACAATGTAAATATGTCTTTAAATATGGTCATGATCTTATTTAAAATTAATGGTGTGTTTTGTAACATAAAGCAAATAGTGTAGGATGTTTTCCTGCTATCTTTTGCTGTGCTGCTATTACTCAAAAGGCTTTGAAAACTCAAACTGAAATCCCACAGCAGGGGTTCCACATGCACATGCTCACACATACAGGCATACACACGCATGCACAATAAAACACATGTACATATATCTTTTGCTCCCAGCAGATGTTTCATTCACCACCGCCTTCCCAGAAACCCACAAGTGAGCGTATTTTCCCGCCGCAGGGTCGGGGAGCAGAACCACTGAAGAAGACCGCTGCACCCCAACATAAAACAAAACACCAGAAGACGAAAAAAAAAAATGTACTGAAAACCTTTCAAAAAGGGAAGGAAGGGAAAAAAGCAAAGGATTTTCTAATCCATCCTTTATTGAGGTGGCTGGTTTTCGGCAGCGCAACCTTTTTTATGTGTGAGAAGGCTGGCCTGTAATTTGGGTAGCCACGTCGACCAGAGGGACTTGTAATAAAACGAGGCTCTATTCTGGGATGCTCTGTAATAATGGACGCCACCATCCACTGCTCTTGTTAGGGATGGATGGATGGATGGATGGATGGATGGATGGATGGATGGATGGATGGAGGAAGATTGGACGGACGGACAGATGGTTTGATGGATCGCACATACACAAATTGCTACGGGACATTTGTGGTGAAAAAGTCACATTACAGTTCACTGGACTTAAAATAATAAAACCTGATTACAAGTACAATGTCTGCTAATAAAGTGTTGTATTCTAGCTAACATTATCAATTTGCTTGTCTGGAGTTCACATCAACTGCAGATGTTTTGAGTGACCATGATGCCCTTCAGCGCTGTTACAAGTCTGTGTGGTTGGATTGTTGCATTCAGACACCTCTCTATAATCTCCACGCCATGTTAACAGTCACCCATTATGCCAAGGCCGTACTTAGGAAATCACGTTGGCATACACATCCTGTCATTAGAAGTGTCTATTGCTATTGCATTGTAATTACATTTTAGTAGGTTGTTATTACACCATTTAGAAGTTGTCCATCTTACCTCAATCTCCTCCTTAATTGGTTATGTTGGTCTGTCCCGCCCCCCCCAGGTCCGCCCACCTTTTTGACGGAACATTCCAGTGGTCTGGGCATTTTAAGCCTGAGAATATTATAACTGAGGCTAATGTGCCACAAAATGAATGAAGTAACGAGAAGAAGTAAAAAAAAAAAAAAAAAAAATAGGGAGAGGAAAGGATAGAAACTGGAAAAGCGACAGAACTCGGAGGAGTAAAAAAGCAGGGCTGAGAGGACATGAAAGAAGCGAAAAGGGTGAAAAAAACAGTTTTCTTGTTGCATGACAGATTCCCTCCCAGCCAACCAAGGCTTGTCCTTTAATACCAAGAAGCCTTCATGTGGCTTCTCAATGATTGGACATGGGGCAAAGTTGACCACATTTCTGCCATGCTACTTATTATACTGCATTGCTCACACTCTGCATGTGTGCTTGCATGTGTGTGCCTATGTGTGTATGCCTATTTACAGTAAATGTGTGCGCACATGTGTGTGTAAGCTTGACTGTGCCAGGGAAGGATTCAATGAAAATTGCACCACTGAGTTTGTCAACAAGCTGATGACGGACGGCAAATTCAAATATGAAATTAAATAGCTCTTTAAGTAATTTTTCACAGCAGTGTTGACTGGCCGCAAGCTGTACACAAAGTTAAACAAGTGTGAGGCTTTCAAATCCTAATTTAATGATGTTGCTACATGGCTGAAATATGACAGACTTCAAATTAGTCATTTGAAATATGCTCAGTAATTTAGCAAATTATCTTTGTGCTGTAGATGTAGATGTAGATTGGAACATACTCAATTTGTCTAACGCTACAAAAATTTTTTACTAAAACGTGAATAAAACTATTGCAGTTTATCAAGGATTTACAAAGGAAATTACTGAAGTAAACTCAGACTGGTTTTTACATTGCAAATTTTCTGTCATTAGCATCATGCCACTTTTTTTTATTAAGTCCTGCACAACAATGGGCTGAAGAAGATGACTTAATGGATCAAGGCTATGACCTCCTTGACTTCAGAGATGCTTTGATCCAAGGTTTTTTGCTCCAAACAAATGAATGTTTTTTTGCTCTTAACAAATGAAAAATATTTAAGTGTTATACACTTCCTGGTATTGATTCTGAGTATTTTACTGAAGAACTTGGCGTTGATTTTGTTGTACGAGCAAGTAAAAATGTTGCACTTTGTGCATTTATGTTCTGTGATATTTTTATAGACCAATACATATCTAAGCCTCGGAAGTTTATTTTAGCATGCTTGTCATTTGCTGGGATGTTAATTCTCATCCCAGCAAATGACAAGCTATCAACTCTTTATCTTTCATTGGATATAAAGTGCTGTTGAAATGGTCTAAAAAGCTGATGTGGCATTCACAGCTTACCAAGCACTTTTACTGCAAATTGAAATTAAATATTTATAAGTAGACGCAATGTTAATTAGCAAAGAACACCCGAAAGAGCTCAATAAAATATTGGTTTTATCATTTTTAGATTGATTGAGAGAAAAGCATATGTTGTTGATTAACAATTACCATCAAACTGTAAAATGCTTCCCTTTGCGTATTTTAGAAGCTGTAAATGTTTCTTTTTTGGCTCAGAGTGTTCCATCAGGCTCCCAACATTTCTAAATCCAGATTTCTCCCCACTGGACTGAGGTTGAAAAGAATGCATCTAATACCCAGCTGAAACATGACCAACAGCTATCTGACCCAAAACTGTCACACGACAATTTATTGTAATATGATAAAATTAATATATTCACAGACAGAGTTCCTAACAATACTACATATTGTTTACTGAAAATGTATTAAAGTTATTTAATTGTATTTATTTAGATAATGATGCATAGAAAGATATAATGAACGAGGTTTAGCTTCCACACCATGATTCTCCATGCATTTTACAACCAGAAATATTTCCAAACAAATGGATGTGTTTCCTTTGTAAGATACTGAAAAGTTGAGGAGTCTTCTTTCAGCCAGCTGTCCAGCCATGTGCACTTCAATGTAAGGGGTCAGTAGAAGAAAACTCTTTTACCTACTCCTTTTCAGGGAATCTAATTAAAACGATCAACTAGTATTATTTTGAAAGATTTTTGGTAGTTTTCGAAACCTTAATTTTTAAACGATGGCACATGTCAATATCACCACCAGCCTGGTTCTTGTCCATTACGCACTGCCCCTTACACGCTGATTGTTGAAGACAGCCCGCCCAAAGCACTGGGCAGATATGGCAAATGAATGAATGGCAGAGAAAACAAAATTCTTACTCATTTTACTGTTCACTTATATTTTTCTCTAATGTGCAACAGGTTGCTTCATGTGGTTTTTTGCTTCCCTCTGCTGTTGAACTGGTCAAACCAACTGGAAGATAATCATGACATTAAACAAGTTCATTGGTTCTGATGCATATTTGACAATTAAATAATAAGAATATATATTTTAGCTAAAAATCTATCTGTTGCCAATATTTATAAAAGTGGGTTAACATATGAAAAGTAGTTATTCCTGTTTTGAACCAACTGATATTTTCAATAGCTCCATTCGTCAGTGCTGTGACACACTTGGCTTTTAAATCACAGTGAAAACATTGTGTAATTTTAAATAAATATGCAGTAATCAAGGAAATACACAAAAATATTATGTGAAAACTCTCTTTCTCTAACTTTGTCTCTCTCTCTCTGTCTGACTCTCTGTCTTGTTTTCTTCCTCCCTCCCTTCCTTTCTCTGTCTCTCTCTCTCACACACACACACACACACATGCACACACAGTGCAATATAAATTGCTATTATTGCTTCTGTTGGTCAGACAGTTGTAAAAAGTTGTCAAGTAGCCAATTATAGTAAGTCAAATTGGTCTTGATGTGTGTGTGTCAATATGTGTGAATGCCCATGTGTCCGGACAGGAAGTTGTGGTGACTGGTTTGAGGTCAGTGGTAGGAAAGAATGGGAACTATGCTGCTGCTGAGACAACGGCTGGTCACAGCACAAGCTTTGGGTTTCCGGACACGCTGCAGCCCCAAACCACATCCCACCATTACCCCCTCAACCCCTCCATACCTGGTGAGTGTGCACTACTGATCCTTTTACAGCAATTCAGTGTGGCACTTTTTCTCCCCTTTTTGAGCAGTTTCACTTCACCTCGTTCTCCTTTTCATCCGTGTCACATCCCAACACTCAGCTTCTTTCAGTGGAATTATACAAAATGTTTCCTCACTAAATGCTGCCCCACCCTTCTCTTTAAACATTAAACACTGCACAACATTGTGACCACAGGAACTCAAGTGTCGTATCCCGGTTCTGTTTGCTAGCCTGAGTTATCCCACATT
Organism: Poecilia latipinna; assembly: GCF_001443285.1. Taxonomy (NCBI): domain Eukaryota; kingdom Metazoa; phylum Chordata; class Actinopteri; order Cyprinodontiformes; family Poeciliidae; genus Poecilia; species Poecilia latipinna. The sequence continues at coordinate 137,452 of NW_015113914.1, read as the reverse complement.
CCACTCAAAAAGATGTGGGTCTATAAAGATTCACTAAAAATCCTCAGAATGTCTTTTTATTTTTTATTTTTGCAGAAGACTTACAATGTTGCTCTAAAGGCAACCTAACCTGAGCCATGGTGCTTCTGACACTGTTTTGGGCCTTAGTCGCCTTATTTTCTTGAGCCAAAGGAAAGTTTTATACTGTTTTCTCTAACAATCTAAAATAAAAGGTGAGCTCTACAAAAAAGCCAACACACAAATTTGATGATAAAGTATCTCAACCTATACTTTTTTTTTTGTTTGTAATATTACGACCACATTGTTAAAGGTTGATTTTGCATTCAGTTTTATTTAAAATTATCTAAAAAGTGTGGTGCTCACTTCAGATTTTTATTCAGTAACCTTTATTCTCATCAAACCCTGTGTGTAGCTTGATGTCAGGATCAGTACTGATTTTTTGTGAAGGCTTCTGAGGTTTATTAGACATAATTAGTGAATAAGCAGCAACAGGAAGTCCACGGAACGCATGAGACAAGTTAGAAATAGTTATTCTGAATTTTAAAGTAAGGTTAGGAAGCATAATTGTTTCTTTAGCTTTGCACATTTCACAATGCACTGTTCCACCCACCATCAGATAATAGAACGAGTAAGCTGCAAATCTATTAAGACATGGCCATCTGAGCAGACTGGACTGACACTGAAACCTATGGTAATTCTGGAGAAGATGTCTGCACCTCTATTATATGTGTGCTTTATATTCATAACCTTTACGTTCAAGAGGTCAAATAAAAGCCATTATGTAAAGTCAGCCATATAAAATCTTGTTTAAAGTTTTCCATAAGTGATGCAGGTAATACAGAAAATACATGGTTTTTTCTGTATGGTTTTGGTTTCATCTGATCAGATGAAACCAAAATATAACTTTCTAGACTATAAATAAACTTACATGTTTGGAGAAAAGCTAACACAGATCATCACCCTGCATCCCCACAATGAATCATGGTGGTGGTTGCATCATGCTGATGAAATGATTTTCTCAAGCAGGCATGTAAGAACTAATCAGAATTAATGGGAAGATGGACAGAGTGCAGAATAATTTAAGACCTGGTAGATTTATAAGATCTATCAGCATGACAATATGCAGTCACATGCAACTGGAGTTATTGGGGTGATATAAAAAATAGTTATTAATTTTAGAATGGCCCAATTGCAGACTCATGCAATGTGAAAATATAATTTTATTTTGATGCTTCCAGATACACTTCATCTGATATTTGACTGGGTATAAGCTATTCTCAAAAATGTGAAAACATTCTCAGTAAATTTGTCAAGATGGACAAAACTGGTAAAGGTCTTGCAGCTGCAACTGCAGTGAAACTTGGATCCACTCAGTATTGACTCAGGAGGCTGAAAGAATGCCATGGTTTTGTATGTGTTAAAAGAATCTGGAAACTGGGTATTAATTTACTTCCACTTCAAACTTATGAGCAAATTAATTTTCATGTATGTCACACAGTACCAATGAAAATACATCTAGGTTTGTGGTTTATATTTGACAATCGATCATAGATCAAATGGTTTTGTTTTCTTCTTTTCATTATTTCTTTCTTTCCTTTTTTCTCTCCCTCTCTTTTTCTCTCTCTATTTATTTATTTATTTATTTATTTATTTATTTATTCATGTTATACATTTTCAAAAGTTGGTATGCTTTTATGGTCAAAATGAGAATCCAAACAGTGCATAACTGAACCAAGGGAAAAACAAATCACTACGTTAATGTAACACCAGTAGATGTCAGTCTTGCCAAAGACAAGGCTTCAGGGTGAAAACATTAATCATGCAGAACAATTAAAACATTAAGAAAGTCATATAAACTTATGATAAAATCAGTATTGTAGGAGTGTAGAATTATTTTGTTATTGTCAATAATATTATTCTCTATTGTGGTGTTACATTTACTCAAAACTCTGTCAACTGAAAAATGGAAAAGAAATTGTACTCTTATTTTGTTGTGCTATTATTGTCCTGGTATGGACTATGTAGTGTTTCAAATTCTTACAATTTTTTTTATTAAAAAAAAAAAAAAAAGACGTGCTTTACATTGCTCGAGTAAATGAATACATGATAACTGAACCATTTTTCTTCTTTATTTGATTCCAAATTATGAGTGACTTCTTTATTCGTATGCTCTGTATTTCTTATAATTTTATTCATTATGTTAAGCCCAGTTTGGAACTTCCAGGGCTTTTTTCTGTAGTGCGCATGCGCATTGCCAGCTCAGCTGACAGCAGCAGCAATAACAGCAGGAGTCAGATGATCATGGCAGACTCTGGAAGTAGCGACGAGGTAGCAGTGATTTGCAACACCGACATCACTTCAACGGAGTCGGAAAACAACTTAATAAACACGGTTGTATTTTTATTTTATTCTTTTTAAATTAGCGAAGTTTTTTTTTTTTTCAAGCAACTTCAAGTTATCCCGAGAGAAAACACTCCCCATATGGCCTAAACTAGCCGAATTATGCTTAGCAGCGCATACTTTTCCATTGGGTTTTCAAAGAAGAATTCACGGTTTTATGGAAGGTTTGATTCAGCGATAATTTCAACATTTATAAATGTTAGAAAAATACGCTCCAAGTGCGTGTGCTCAGAGAGTTCAATAACTTTTTAAACTTTGCTCTTGGTGTTAGCTTGCCCGTTAGCAGCCGAAACAGGAAGTTTTGTTTACTTTGAATGAGATTTATATTCATCCAGGTGACTCATGTGCTCCGCGGGTTTTTTTTTTTTTTTTTTTTGCATATCATAAACTAAATGACAAGGTCTATTTTTTTTCCCTACTTATTTGACTGTTGTATATATTTGTACTGTGTTTTGCTCAAAACACTCAGAGCTTTTTGCTCACCTGAACTTGCATTGCCGTAACTCTGCTGCTCTTGCTCATGTTTCTGGTTCATATTTCCGGTTTTAGATGGTGGAGAGAGGCACGGCTCTGCTGAAGAAAATGGAGATAAGCGTGGCAGAGGCAGATAAGAGGACAGGAAAGAACACGGTCAACATGCAAGAAACTTACACTGTCTACCTCATAGAAACACGGTAGGTTATGAACTGATGCATATCTGATCATATCTGCTCGTGCTTTCTTCAGTTAACCAATGTACCAGAAGCATTTCAGTCAAACAGGTTCAAAACGGGGGTGTGGATAAACACAACAGGTTGACTCATACCACATTTATTGGCATAATGCACTCACAGTAACAAATTTTTGCAATGCAGTAGAAAACCATTAACCCACTCAACAGATTTCTTCTGCTTTTACCTTTTTATCACACTTGCATGAAAATCATCCATCAAATTTGAATACCATCAAAAACATCAGACTTATAAATACTGTAGTTATTTTTTGATAACTGCAGGATCAGTAAAGCATGTATGCTTTTTCATACATGTTATACATGCACTTAAAACATTAGGGTGACATATCTCTTTTTCTTTTTTTTTTCCTTTTCTGCTGTTTAATCCCATTTGTTTTCCTGCCTGAAGGCCGGCTGAATCCGTCTCAGAAGAAGGTACACCAGCTGCACCTGACACGTTGTGGCGACGCTACAGTGAGTTTGAACTTCTCAGAACATATCTCCTGGTCACATATCCCTACATCATCGTCCCTCCACTGCCAGAGAAAAGGGTGAGTGAGATTGAAGTGATGGTAGAACTATGTACTACTAATTAAACTAGTTTCATAGTATGGAAATCGTTGGATCTGTGTTTTTACCTTTACTACTTTTGATGTGTTGATTTGACCGCGTCTCTTGCAGGCAGAGTTTGTGTGGCACAAGCTTTCAGCAGATAACCTCGACCCAGATTTTGTAGAGCGACGGAGGGTTGGTCTGGAAAACTTCCTGCTGCGTCTTGCATCACATCCTGTCCTGTCAAACGATAACATTTTCTTCCTCTTTCTCACAGAGGTTTGTAACCAAATAGACAACTCATTATGACCCTTTTTTAGTCCACTGTTGCTTAACGTCTTGAACATTTTTTTAGCAGATCTAAAACCTGAGGTAGAAAAGTGATACAAATGTTGCTTTGTGACTCGGGTCAATTGTGAAAAAAAAAACAAAACTGAATTTTAGCTGAAGATCATTTGCCACTGAGCTATGTCAGACTCAGTATAAGGTTTCCATTTAGCAGTTTTCATGTAACTCTTCTGTTAATTTTATGTTGTATTATTTTGAAAGGATAAATGATACACAGGTACAGCAGTATGTATACTCTGACTTAAAAGGTCACAGTTTTGACCTTTTGTTTTTCACTTTCAATTTTAATTTTTTGAAGTGATGGTGTCGACCTCCGACTCTTATCTCTGTCTGCCTTGTGTTCTCTGAATGTCCTTAGGAGAAGGGATGGCGAGAAGCAGTCCTGGAGACAGGTTTCCAAGACAAGGTTGGGTCAAGTTACTGTGATTGAATGTATTTGCTTAGTGTTAGTAGTTGTTTTGTCTTATGATATTAAATCTCATCAAATCTGTAGATTTTCTATTTGTCATATATAAACAGAAAAAAAAAAAATTCTTCTTTTCCAAAAGGCGGACTCCAGATTAAAGTCATTAAGTGCCATGTTCAGAGTCAAGAATCCTGACAAGTAGGTGGAAAGCTGTTTTTTAATTAACTGAAATGGAAACTATCTTACAACATAAAATAGGCTAAACCAGATCACAAAGCAACACATCACACCTCTGTCTAAAGAAATTCAAGAAAAGAAAAGAAAAGAAAGAGACACCTGTCAGCCTAGAAATTGTTGTTTCTTACTAAAAGAATTTGAACTCCAGCAAATCACAGTGAGTTTTCTGGAGCTGAAGCTTACACTTTTATTTTAAACAAAATCCATGAGGACTGCAGCCAAATCGGTTGCAAGATAAAGAGTGGTTTTAAAAAGTGATTCATCACACATTTACTTGATATTTGCATCATTAAACCAAAGTTTAGCATAAACTGCAAAACAAATGATGACTTGTCATGTTTTTAGGCGATTCACAGCTCTGAAACACTACAGTGAGGATCTGAGCACCGTCATCTCTCAGTTACTCAGGATAAGAGCGGTAAGTTTGGAAACGCTGTAGATAATCAAATACACACAGATAATCAAATATACATGCCTAGCTGATATTTTGTTTTTATAGATCTATGCTTGTAATATGTCTGTGAATAATTTTTAACATAAACTGGCATTCAGTCTTTTAATTCCTGTATGTAATTTGCTGTTAGCCTTCTAGCTTTTGGAGCAGTACTCATTAATTAGGCACCATGTGACATTTTTAGTGAATATTCTGACATTAATTGGAATGCAATTTTAAATCCTGAAATTAATAGTACACCTAAGGTAAATAAAACAAACAAACAAACAAAAAAAATCATGTTGCTGTTTGTTATTCCAGCGAGTTGCAGACAGACTCTATGGGGTTTATAAAGTTCATGCTAACTATGGCAGAGTTTTCAGGTAAGAAACTATTATCTATAGCATTTTTTTCTAAATTGAACAATTACATTAAAAGGTTTTGATGTTGTAAATATTTTACATTCTTATTAAAAATTACATTTGTCAGAAATGTGATGCTTTAAGTGCTATTTTAAACATTTTAAAGGTAATTACTAATCCAAGCATGTAGTTGCAGAGCAATATATGAGAATATAGAGAAAAAATAATTATTTAAAACTCATATTGCTTTAACAAAATAAAGAGAACTGTTGGGGTAAATCAGTGCTCAAAACTTTGTTTTTCAGTGAGTGGAGTGCTATAGAAAAAGAAATGGGAGACGGATTGCAGAGTGCTGGCCATCACATGGATACGTGAGTAGCAGCCTGAGACTTTCTAACTTTTACCTTTCTGGTAAAACTTGATTATTTTATCAAAGTTACAGATTAGCACTGTGTGCACACACACTGATACAGCATATCTTGTTTTAGCTTATCTCTACACAAATGCCTCTATTTGTGTCTAGGTATGCTGCATCAATAGATGACATTCTTGAAGAAGAAGAGCACTATGCAGACCAGCTGAAGGAATACCTCTTCTACACGGAAGCTGTCAGGTAAATTACTGTAAAAGATTGAAACTCCTATAATCAGCAGCCGTAAAATGTTATCCTCCATTTTGCTTCAGAGTCACCTGCCTGTCAAAGAGCTTTAAAAATCAGTACTACTGTTTTTTCTTATTTTTTTTTTTTTGTTTGTTTTTTTGCTGCTGTTTTTTAATAAATGGTTTGGATTTTTTTTTTTTTTCCTGAAATGTTTGTGTTTTCCATGTAGAACTACTTGAATGTGCAAAGTATTAATCATAGTACAGGGAAAATCAGAAGAACAAATAGTAGTTGGCATTTGTCACACATAGTTTGAGTTGTAATTTTTATAACGGTAAAAAAAAAAACCCAGCAAACATGCTGCTTTTTGAAATGCTTACTTCATATTTTAAAATATGTGTAATAAAGTATACAAACGGTCCACAAGTCTGTTTATCTGTGTAACAGATATTCTACAAGACCTCAAAGTATCCTTAAAAATTAATGATTACTCAAGAGTGCTACAGTTATTTTTGTACATGTATCAAGGCCGTGTTGATTATGTAAGACATAATAGAAAATCAAACCCCAGTTACCACTTGGAAGGCTTGACATAATGCAAACACTGTGAACCGGTGGGCGTTCTGCCTTTCAGTTGGCTCGACGGTTTTTCCTCATCTCCCAGTTGGCTGTTTGGTTTACCTAACTCTCACATTGTGTCCCGTGTATCAGCAGAGTTCCGTTTGCCTTTATTTTGTTTTTAAGGATGAATTAAAAACATGTGGGTAGCAGCTTATGGCACAGTTGAGCAGCTGGTGCTGCTGTTGCACAGTTGCCAAGCCACAACAAATTGTAAGCGATAATGCATGTCCTCTAAGAGCCTTTTACTGTGTTCCTGTTTGGAACATCTGCAACGCTGCCATCCTGTCAGAACATCTGTCTGTTAATGGAGCTGCATTAAGATTACATGTCCTTTTTTTCTAATCCTTATGTTTACATTAGGTACTTTAAGGAATTCCATTGGCTGGAACAAATATTAATTTCAAGTTTCTTTACTTTTTGCATTTAAAATAAATTGTGTGTGTTTTAGGTCAGTCTGTAGAAAACATGAGCTGATCCAGTACGAGCTGGAGATGGCAGCACAGGACCTCTCCTACAAGAAGCAGCAGAAGGAAGAGCTGGAGACTGGGGTAACAACAACGACAACAACTTCTTTCTCACTCATTTGAACCAAATAAAAACATCTGTCCAATTCAAAACGCACCAGTAAGACTTTTTAACCAGTGATGTATTTGATTATTTTATTTCATTTTTGTAACTAAAGTTTGGAATAGTTGTGCAACTAGCAATGTGTTGACTCTGCTTTCACTTTACACGGTCCTTTCTTTTCTTGTGTGTGCATGCAGACGGTGCGCATCTTTTCTCTGAAGGGAATGACCAGTAAATTATTTGGCCAAGAGACTCAGGAGCAGAGGGAGAGCAAGGTGGCAGCCCTGGAACAGAGTATCCAAGAGGGAGAGGACGCTCTGAAGGAGAAGAACGCAGAGTCCCAGTAAGGCCTTCCTTCATGCTTAAACTTTTTAAAGTTGCAGTTCATAATATGAAACAGCCTTTTAAGTGAATACCTGAGTAATACCAAGGCTTTAGGAGTATTTGTCCCTTTTCGGATTATATTTGTTTTTACTTTTTTAGTCTAATTTAAATGATTCATATCATCAAGCAATCGTTCTCGGGTTCATTTTCATTCCTGTCTTGATTGCCTGACCTGTAGAATTAAAAACAACCATCTGATTAAGTAGAACTCGTCTTACTATATGATAAAGTGAAAGAGCTCATAAAGTAACACATGATATTCTTACCTAAAGAAATTCAAGAACCTGCCAAAAACCCTGGGGCTTATTATGCAGTCACAGTAGTGCATGTACCAATTGGGAGATTGCATAACTTGGACTGTAGGTATTTCCGTTCATTTTCATGGCGAGCTGGAACACACCGTCTCTCTATTCATTGTCAGTTTTTTTTTTTTTGGGGGGGGGGTGCGATAGCACTTCTGATTAATTTTATTGACTGGAATGAAAACATGCTCTTGGAATTGAATTAACTTATTTTTCTGCATAGGCAGCTCACTTTTTAGGGTCCATGTTAACTCTGAATCCAGAACAGAAAGACAATGCACATTTCTGTATATTGCTGAGAAAATGGTTATCATGACATTGCAAGTTATTCAGATATGCAGACATCTAGATTTGTGTTTTATGCATTCAAAGGTTTTCATTGTGCATATCTCTCAGTCAACATTTAATGGCCAATGTTTAATGGAGAAATTATTGATGACATGCAGTCAGCGTGAGACAAAAACAAAGACTTTGCTACCTTTTAAGCTCTTGTGAGTCATTATTTGAGTTTCATCTTAGTGAAGGACTGAGTCCACAATTCCTGTCTTTTCTTTCCGTTGACACGGTTACCTGCCACGCTGTGTCTGCTTAGACGCTTGACCCTGCCAAACAAACCCTGCTGAGTCTTGCTTTCAGCCCTGTAGTCGAAAATGCATTTCTATGATGTTGCACAGCTGCCTGTCTAGTCAGCGGTTTCATATACAAAAGCCACCTGCGTGAATACAAAAAAAAGAGGAAGTAGCACATGAATAACTGAAGAGCATACAAAATCATCCATTGTTAGTTTCCTCTTCTTCTCACTTATCCTCGGTTGTGTTTCTTCCTGACAGACAGACTGATAATAGGTTGTGTTTGTGTCGTCAGAGAGTTTGTGGAGAAAGCATGGAACGACATTGAGCGGTTTAATGAGCAGAAGGAAAAAGACTTGCGTGAAGCATTGATCAGCTATGCCATCATGCAGATCAGCATGTGTAAAAAGGTACACTTCTCATATTTTCCCCAATAAATTATCTTTATGTATTTAGAAGTTTTGATGATTTGGCATTCTCATTTCAGTTTTTTTTTTTTTTTTTCTGTATAACATTCTTCATAATTCAAACATTCTCATTTTCTGCCACCTCTCTGCTTTCTCAGGGAATACAAGTGTGGTCCAACGCCAAAGAGTGCTTCAATAAAATGTGAGCCTTCTCGATGGCCAATCAACCACTGCACCAAAAAAAGAAGGAAATCACCCTTCGGCCGGTCATCATTTCATCTCACTGAGACAGGCTGAGACCACAAACACTGCCTCCTTTTTGCTTTCAATGATACTGATATTATTTCTCCCAACTCCTCCTGTCTCGTTCATTTATTTACTTGAAAACAGCCCATGGAGTTAAAGACAAGTATTGAATTGAATCATCTTTTATGAATGCCTGTGTCTTAACTGTACGTCAGCAGGCAATCAAGACTTTATTCTCCCATCTTCAGCGCAACCAAGAAGAAAGTTTGGTACAAACTGTTCAAAACTCTAAAATCAGTGTGCTTTTTGTTATTTTGTTTCTTTGTAAATAAATGGATTTCACAGCAGATTTCTTCAAGTCTAATCATGAGAAGGTTCCTGTTATATGTAACTCAAATTAGTGTTGCCTTCTGTGGAGAACTCTTCAATATTTAATTAAACTAAGTGCATGAATTTGGGGTGAATACTTGCATCACTGCTCAAGTCTTTTTTATTTTGTGCTCATTTGACTTTTTTTTTTTTGCTTTAAATTTCAACAACAGTTTTTGTAATATCCAGGAGTTTGGTGACTCGCCAAAGACACATATATATTTTGAAGCACTTTCTGCCTCACACTACAGACTCAGAAAACCACTACATCCCCAAATTCCTTTTAGTCTGGCTTTTAATGCCATACTAGACTTGTTATATCTGGTACTGCTAATTGAAAGTTGACCAATATTGTGATGACCAAGTGCTTTTAAGGTACAGCTGGCTGGTGGATAATATAAGACTGATTGACTTTGTTTTTCTAAAAGAAAGGAGCAAAGAGTATGTTCGACCAAAGGTACAACCTAAAGTCAATGCCGAGTGTGTACTTGAGTGTCATACCTTGTTAGCCTGTGCGAAAAGCAGCACATATGCGAGTTCAAAACTCTGCCTTTTCTGTACTGTTGAGCTTTATTGCCTTAACAAATCAAGTGGTGTTTTAAAAAGAATGGCCAAGAAAAACACGTCAACCGTCAATGTGCCTCACCATTTGTTTTCCTCTGATGTGACCAAAAGAAATGGTAACTCATTAATTTCATCTTCACTGTTTTATATTTTATTAACCAATTAATATAAGTAACTATTTCATCACAACAGTTGAGAGGTGAAATTTGGTGCCAAATGGATCTGACATCTGAATGTTGTGCTGAGAATTGCTGCAAATCTTTGTTGTTGCTTTTTTTTTTTTTTTTCAGGATGTACCGTTTACCAATATGTTCTGAAGCTAAGGCATTATGTTGGTTTTATAGTAAATGAGTCAAATGTAATTATTGTACTAAAAACTAATTAAAAACATAATTTTGACTCATTTTGTTTCATTTTTCCCCAATATTCAGCATTTGTAACATGAATCTGCTAGTTTTACATATCTTTAATATCTATTATTTGACCTATTGTGTTTAAAATCCGACTTTAACTGGACAACATATCTTTATATGTTGTCTTTTGAATGTCATTTGACTAACCACAAACGTATTTCCTCCACACCTGCTGGTAATAGGGAAATCACCTGGGTGTGTTCCTGTTTACATTCAGAATATCTGATGGTGCATTGATAGAGTTTTCTTTGTATACTAGTTATTTTCCATCTAATTTAACCAAAAGTTTAAGTATCCTCTCTATTACAAAAATAAAAATCTCGTTTACCAAAACAATTGTTTGTACTAAATTGTAACAAGCCATTGTTTTCAATTTATGTACTGCACAATTATGTTGTATGATGAGTTAAAAACTTTTTTTTTTTTTTAAATGTGCTAAATGTTTGCAATTGGTTCTGTAAGGCCATGGAGAGAAACTGTAGTAGGTTGGAACCAATAGAAAACAGCTAAATGGCGCCACCTTCCGTTTCAAAATTAGGCCAGAAAGCATCTAAAAAAAGTGGAGTAAAATGTTTGATGTTCTACTTGTTCTGCCTGTGAAAATAGAGGCATTATGTAGGCACCAGAAGTCTTGAGTTCATATATCTTTTTGGGTATTCGTAGAAACATGTTTGTTTTTTCTTGTTTTTTTTTTTTCTAAAAATATACAGGCTCTTTGGGTCACAAGAAATACCCAAATAGTTGAATCAAAAATAATAATGAAGGCCATTGCAATTTTAGTATTTAGATTTGAATATGATGGAAATTATTTTCTGTATATCATTACCAAGGTCTTAAAATATGCCATACTATTATACCCATTGTTTTAAGGAATCTTAAGGAACAGCCTGATGAGTGGAAAACATTGAGAGTTTTGTGGGATTAAAAGTAATTAAAGTCCTGATGGAAAACAAAATCTCCATCTCCATTTAGCTCGTCATCGGAAGGAAGTATAAATGGATCACATTACACATTACACTGACTTTTAAACACAGTGGACCAACAGAAGGTGACTCTGCTTCCCAGATCAGATCATCATTGTGTGCGGAAGCTTTACACTCCAGCAATTGGTTTTGTTGCCTTCCAGAAAGTTTAAGAGTTTGATTCTTAAAAAAGAACTTAGGTACACGAGAAACCATCCTCTCATTTTCTCCACACTCAAGGCTGTAGTTTGTGTCCTGAATACAAATCTATGTTTGGAGGCTCTTGAAACCGAATCCACTCTTTGTGAGTCTCTGCCAAGCTCTTGAGTGAACATCAATTGTAAACCTTTTTCTACTACATTTTTTTCTCACTCTGGCTGGGGAAGATGATTCATGTTCAGTTAATATGTTTAGTTTGAAAATACTGAAGACAGCGTGTCACAAGCAGTGATTTTTATGCCTTGTCAGCAGTCTTCAAGATTCATGATTGTATGTGATATTCCAAGATTCTGAAGATATTTGGACAAATTTAACAGTTATAAACATTTTCATTTGTCACATCCATCCATCCATCCATCTTCTTCCGCTTATCCGGGATCGGGTCGCTGGGGCAGCAGCCTAAATAAGGAGGCCCAGACTTCCCTCTCCCCAGCCACTTCTTCCAGCTCATCCGGGGGAACCCCAAGGCGTTCCCAGGCCAGCCGAGAGACATCGTCCCTCAGTGTGTCCTGGGTCTTCCTCGGGGCCTCCTCCCGGTGGGACGTGCCCGGAACACCTCACCAGGGAGGCGTCCAGGAGGCATCCTGACCAGATGCCCGAGCCACCTCAACTGGCTCCCCTCGACGTGGAGGAGCAGCGGCTCTACTCCGAGTCCCTCCCGGATGACCGAGCTTCTCACCCTATCTCTAAGGTATAGCCCAGCCACCCTGCGGAGGAAACCCATTTCGGCCGCTTGTATCCGTGATCTCATTCTTTCAGTCATGACCCAAAGCTCATGACCATAGATGAGGGTGGGAACGTAGATCGACCGGTAAATCGAGAGCCACAATGTGTTTCATTTTTCAAAAAATGAACTTAAATTCACTTTTCAATTATATTACAATGGAAGTGCAAATGTATGAGCTGTGAAATTGAGAAATGTACACTTTTTTGTGATATATTCTTTATTACAGCAACAAAACCAAGAACACAGATCCACATTCAATGGCTGTATTCTAAACTTGTATGTAGTAGGAGTCAAGCTTTTAAATATGTTTGTAGGTTGATTACAAAAATATCTCAATCCAACTGTAATGTTTTGGAGGGATTTTTTTATTTTTTTTATTTATTTATTTATTTTTTGGATTCTTGTATTTTGTTCTATTTACTTTTACTTGCGTAAATAAGAACCACTACTCTTATTTGAGTAAAATGTCTGGCTACTCCACTGCAAGTAGCTTTACTGAGAGAGGATCAAACATGCCTTAACCAAAAATTTAAGGCACAGACACACCCCGAGTTTATGTTAAAGTGGGGCTTTTTTATTTTTCATAAAAGCTTCATTGGTCTAATGTTATTTTCTATTTGCTGAGACTCTTGGTGCTAGCAAACCCGTGTCTATCCTACTTTATGGGTGTTAAAGTAGGATAGACGTGGGACAAACAGGAGCCTGAGGAGGTTATGCCTTGTGATTTGCACAATGTATTAAATATTGGCTATGTGTTTAAGCATGTTGCATGTTAAGTGTAGCCTTCCTCTAGTTAGGAGTGTCTCTAAGTTTACAGTGTAGGCTATGCGTGACATGGACAAGTAAAGTGTACAAGTAAAGGTTGTACGGGAAATATTTCTGTGTGTCCTTAGTTCCCATGGTTATAATGACGAGAAGGTGAGTCACAAAACAGATTTCAGAGGGGAAAACCGGAATAAAAACAAATACTTGTTGATCAGTCACACTATTGGCATTTATGCTGCCGAAACAAATCAAATCACGGATCAATTCGTGTTACCACAGCAACAGCCTTGCCCGCCGGTATTCGGTAGACCCGCCCACTTCAATAAAGACCTAACCCTCTCTCCTCCAATCCAGACAAAAGACGGCGGCGGATCCGCGGCGGCGCGCACTGAGCCAGAGCATCTGGAGCACCTTCCAAGGGAAGCACGGCGGGACTCATTTGAAAACGCAGGAACGCACAGCAGGCACGCCGACAGGACAGACACGCCCTCTAAATCCACCTGAAACCCTCCGAGTCGGCTAATTGACCTTGGTAAAGGACACAGGCAGGGAAAGTGAGCCCCCATTTATCCGTAAAGGCTGAACAGCGCGTTCCCATGATGTCATACCTGTGGATTCTGCTATTAGGGAGCCTGCTGGCCTCACACGCCAAAGCGCAAGGTAATGATTCATGTTCAATTAGTTAATGTACTCAGGCTCTAATTTTGTGCAGATGTTGCTCTATCTATCTATCTATCTATCTATCTATCTATCTATCTATCTATCTATCTATCTATCTATCTTTCCTCTCTTCCGTCTGTGTGCATGCTTCATTAATCTCATTTTGTCTATACTGACTCCCTACATTCTGCTTGGTTTAATTAATGTCTAATTGGATGACCAAACAGATTTTCATCTTCTGTCTGTTCAGCCGGGCCATCATCAGTGAAGACAGATGCCTCACCTTTTCTAAAATGTGTCCAGATCTTTCTCTTAGGGATTTCAAACCTTAGGGGTGTGGTGGATCCAAGTAACCGTCTCCCCATTTTCCTGTTTCCCACCGCTCATTTCTCTGTGCTTAGCTGACTACTTCATCCTCATGTCCTGTGTTTTTTTTTTTTTTTTTTTTTTTTTTTTTTTTTTCCTTTTTTTCTTGGTTTTTTTTTTTTCCGTTTTTTTTTTTG
>NW_015113914.1:0-119972 GCF_001443285.1 Poecilia latipinna | reverse complement strand
GTTTTCCCCCCCCCCTTTTTTCTGTGCTTAACTAACCACTTCATCCCCATGTCCTGTGTTTTTTTTTTTTTTTTTTTTTTTTTTGCTTTTTTGCTTTTGTTCCAGGTGTCTTTTATTTGTCGTTTTTTTGTCTGTCTCCCCTCTTCCTTCCCCTTCAGCTGGTTTGTAAGCTCCCCCCCTTTTTTTTTTTTTTTTGCCTGCAGTGCATGCAATGATTTCAGATTGCTCAAATGCGCAATAAAACTCACATGGAGAGAAGGGGAATGGTTGAGGAAAAACACATAAACTGAGGGAAAAGCAAGGGGAGGTGTTGGAAGAAGATGAAGGATAAATGCTTGAGCTGATTGAGAGGGAAAATAGAGAGAGAGACACAATGAAGGAGAAGTAAGGGCCACGCTATCATTATGCAAACAAATTCAGTTGAACGTTTGGTGTTTGGAGGTGAGGTGGTAATCTCACTCTACCGTTTCATTTTTTTCATACTAGACAAACCGCCAGGGAGAAAGCACCTTTAAATGTATACACGCGCACACACAATTTTTTTTTCTTCTCTCTCTGTAAACCACTCTGAGATAGTGTAAGCTCACTGTGAACTCAGTGGACTTTGGTGCACTGGGACCCTGAAAGTCTCCCCAGGCATGTTTCACTGACATGCACGTGTGCAAGAGAAATCAGTTTATCAGTTTACAAGATGAAGTGTGGGGTCAGTTGTGTGCATGTGGACATCATTTACGGTGTGTGTTAAGCTATAGAAGGGAGGAATAGGGAGTGTTCGGTAACCAGATCCAGTTCCAGCTGTAGACAACACCCAACACACACAACTAGTTTCAGCGCCGTCCGTTCCTCCCGGGCCCTTTGTGTTTCTACGTCTGTGTGTGTAACTCTGAGAGGGTGGGGTGCACTGCAACTTTTATGTACAGAACATGTGAGAGTATGGGAGAGCTCCATGCGTTTTGTGCGTGAATAAGCAAACCATTTGTGTCTGAAAGGCAAATGAAAAGGGTGTGAGGTGTGCCAGGTGTGTGTGTATTGTGAGTGCGCCAACTTGTCTGTGTTTACACCTTCAACTGCCAACGCATAAATCATCCCTTTGTGGGTTAAGCGCTCACACACATGCACACACATATTCTCTCCCTTATGGGTGCGTTAAGGTGTTATGATTGGAGTAAACAGAACACTGTTCACAAAACAATGGTTTGGAGAAGCTCTCATATCATCGGACACATGTGCACAAAAAGTTGCGCGGTTAGGACACAAACGTGAGATCATTCACTTTCACTCAGGTGATCTCACACAATCGTTGCGGAAACCAGAAGAGTCAAAAGATAAAATTCCTTTCATTGCTCCAATAGTTCTGTTCGCACACGGCCGAGCTAAAGCTGATAAATGATTGGTTTCCAAGCTTTATATAACTAGCACCACCTCAGTAAATACCAGGCTTGCCAGAGTCCGCCATCTTGTCAGAAGTTTTAAAGCGATCGCAAACCGTCTGGACTGCCTAGTTCATTACGTTAGCTTGAAATAAAAAAATAAAAAAGAAAGAAAGGCAAAAAAAGCAATACCTTTTAACAAAAGTGTAATTGTAAGTTGTAATTAAAAGTCTGAAATTTTTCACCAATATAAAAATGATGACGGCAGCTTATTTGGAATCCCGATGATTTGTGTCTTGTATATCACATAGACATATAAAACTTAATTCAGTGACCAGTAAAATTGGTCAGTTAGCTTTGATGTTATTCCTTCAAACAAAGTTCTGACATCACCAATAAAAGCACAGCACATGCAGCCACCAGGAATTGTTCTCATTATTCTCATGAAATTTCTTTGCATTTATCTTGAAAATAATTATTACCCAAACTGAGTCATACATCAACCCCAAGGTCAAAATCTTGTATGGTGGTTGTGTATATAAAATTAGATATAAGAGAAATGTGATTAAATTGGATTTGATGTGATTGATTTGGTATAATATGCAACTCCACTTTTTTAAACTTTGCCCAATTTTAATCCTAAATAGTTTCAAATGTCTTGAACGTGTCTAGTATTTTGTAAAAAAAAAAAATGCAAGCAGCAACATGGAAATTTAGCAGAATTCAGTAAAGTTGTTTTATCAATATTACAAATGCTGCTGGAGTCCTTTTCCTTGACAAATTACTATACAGTTTTTATTCATGTTAGGTAAACCTGTGACACCTTGTTCATTTTTGAAATAGCTACCAACCATTTTCAACCCTGACAAAGAAAAGTAAAAAGGAATGACTGGCACTCACTGTCAAATTTTTACTAGTAGGCTGCATTGTTATGCAGTTGTTGGTACAACTGACTTGCAGCAAAACTTCTGGGTTCGAATCCCAGCTGGAGCTGTTGAGTGTGTATAAATGGGATCTTTTCATGTACTGTTTCCTTTATTTTTAATGTACATTGAACACTTTAAATTGCTGTTACCAGTGCATAGTTGTCTCCCGATGTTCCCTGTGACTGAATACATAGTCATAGTATGTAACCCAATGTCTTCTTTGCTCTTTGTAGCCGAAAGGACAATGAGATATATCAATTAACAAGATGGTGTACTATCTAATAAAGCCGCTCATTGTCTCAAATTAGAGCTTTCTGGCTGCAGTTGTAACTGTCAAATGTTTCAAAAAAAAATGTGTAAGAAAGACGGACTTGTGTTTATTTGAACAAAGCATTTGCCAGTTGTAAAGAACTCACAGTGTACTTGACCATGTGTGAGGATCACATGGTCAAATACACTATCAGTATGTACGAATCACATGGTTTCAGTTAGGAGTTATTCCCTCAGGGACCTTTTTGCCGTTCGCAGTTACATACAATAGCATGCAGTCATGTTGGAGACTAAGATGACTCACCAGCCTCAGGGGGAAGTTGTGGCAATGAAAAAGAGAGAGTTAGGACTTTGTGAGTAAGAAAGGGAATGAAGAAAGCGGAGTAAGAGACTCTAAGAAGAAGCAGGAGAAAAAGGAGGGAGAGGAAGTTTAACTGCTGGGGTAACAGAAAACAGGACACTCTTTATTAAAAGTGTGAGTAGACGTCAACATGAAGCTTCCCTTGTGTGCAAATGGGATTGTTTGTTCTATTACTGGGGGGAACAGACAAGAAGAAGCCTGACCAGTTTATATTCATGCACGAGTTGTATTTCCGCATGTTAAGGTGGTAAGGGCGGCTGAATGAGGTAGTGGTAAACTGATAAGTGAGAACAGAATGTTCAGTGGAGCTACAGAAGAAGTTTACATCCAGGAGTAGCTTCCCTCCCTGTGCATGTACAGGCTTACACTCACTAAAGAGTTAGAGCGCTTACATGAAATCCACCAAACCTCCCACTCATATGCATGCAAGCTCTAACCTGTGAGATAAAGTCGGGACTCATGTAGTGTTTGAGAAATTAGAAACAAGGGTTGTCATTGCTGGATAAAGATGAGCACTTTTTTTTTTTTTTTGAATAATGTATAGGTTATGTTTTCAGTGCTTTATCACTAGCATTTGAAATGCCGAGGCTCATCAAATTCAACCAAGTGCGCCGCAATTCATCTTTGATTAAGACAGCAATTTCCAAAGAAATAATGAGGAAACTGAAACAACCACAGTGCCACACCCATGCACACATGTGCATACAGTGTGATTCATTAGGGGCTGTGATTAATGTTTAGCTTGGATGCAGAGCTGATAGCGTGGCTTTGGGCTCACAAAGTAAAAAGGAAGCATCAGAAACTCTTTCGTAAATGAGTGAAATGAATGTATGCAGGTTTGTTTATAGCTTGTATGTACGTGTTCAAATAAACTGAATTTCTAAGAATTTTGAGTTGTTCCCACCGAATCCATGCTAGAATGACAAGAGCCAGGGTGTCATCAGTGCATCTCCCCTCCAGTTGATTTACGGTGCGATAGAGATACTTCAGATATTGTTCATGCTGGTCTCCCTCAAGGCATCACTGACTCTTATGGAATCTGACTTGGCAGGTGGAGGAATCTTTTGAAAATTAACTTAGGAACGAACGCAGTAAATACAGGAAGAGGATATTTTTATATCACCCTAAAGAAAGGTTTTAGGGTATATAGCTCCTATTTTCTTTTGTCTCCTCCTTCTATCATAGTGTTTCCCATGTATAGTCTAGCTTGGAGAATAACGTTATTACCTGGCAATGTAGTTATGAAATACATTATATTGTGATGATAAGACAAGATTATAGCTGTATATTTTAGAAAAATGACACATAAAAAGTGCAGCCCTATTATTTCTAACAGCCCACACCAATGGAGTCAATACTCTAAGGGCCAGCAATCTGTCTTTGACATCGGCACATCCAGTGTGTTAAAGGAACTAGCCAGGCCAGGCCGAGGTTTCATGCAGCAGAATTTGATTTATTGTCCCTTTTCCTGTTAAAACTACCTCTAACAGTGTTTCAGTACGGATTTGGTGAAATTTGCGGTGAACCAGATCCTTTGTGAGTTTCTCCAAATCCAGTTAGCTTAGTCCGACTCTGTTTCTTCAAATGCAAGCTGACAATGCAATGACTAAGAGGAAAGAATAAACACAGCAAAACAAACATATGCCACAATTGTTGTATTTGTGTTGAAGCTGAGGCCTAGTTCTTAGGTGGTCCAAATGTCTTTCTATTTTGTGGTTTTAAAAGTAGCATGGCATTTCCAGAAATGTAAATCCACCTTCTTTCTATGAAATTTGAATCAGTTTGACTATTTTAGAAGTCATCAGATGATGTCCAGATTCAATGAAAAGACAAAGAAATACCCTTTTGTTTAGCTGCGATGGAAAGCAATTTAGCTCATCCTGACTTGGATGTTGTTAGAGGCTAGCAGTTAGCCAGCTATGGTTTTCTCTCAGGGCTCTACAAATTGTTTACATTTTGTCTGCTAATCTATTATTTATATTTAGTTTTGTTCAGAAATAACTGCAATGTAGGCAACTTCAACATGGTGGGGTTAGGGTTGTGATGTGACTGTGTATATTTCGCAGCAACCACCTAAGAACTGCTTCCTTTATTCTTACAGAGGATTAAACATAAATACAAAAAGCATGTAAAGTTTTAAGCATCTTCATCTCCATTACTCAAAATAGACGCTCATACTTATTAAGAGTTTCTTGTTCGCAGCAACTGGTGCGGCTTTGACTTGAAAATTTGTGGAATTTTAACAAAATATCATTAGTAACCACTTCAATTATTGTAAAGCGGAAAAGTACTGCTGGGGTGACTCAGCCTCAGGTTACATGTGAAATCAGCTGAGCAAAGACAAATAAAAACTAAACGGTGTTTGTTGCTTTAGCTACTCACACGAAACAGGGGAATGTCACAAATCTGACTCCAGCCCACACACGCACACACACACAGTCGCACAACAAAGAAGAAGTGTTCTCATTAGTGCAAAGCTGCAACAGCTGTCCTGAGGTTGAGACTTTCGTTGAGTGCTGCCTGGGGTCAGATGAGATCGAAGTGCATGTCATCCACTTCAGAGCTGAGTGTTAACATCGTGGATCAGTGAGGACGGGGTGTGGCCCTGGATCTGCGTGCGTTCTCACAGACCTTGAGGAATCGTCCCAGTGTTTCCACAGTCATCACCATGAAGTTTCGTTAGCACTGCTTTAAACTGAACACAGGTTTTCTCATTCAATAACAAATAGAGTATTGATCAGTGATGGGAATCTTTTCAGGGATTTACCCACTGAAAGAATTCAGAGGCAATTCAAGCTTTTTGAGACTTGAGCGGCCAGATCTGTCTAATTTCACCAGTTTTTCTTTTAAAGCGGAAGAGTTGGACCTTTCGCTCAAACATGTCAGTATATAATGTAAAAGTCTAATGTTTTTCTGTTGCTTTCTTTTTATTCACATGACTTCATCCAGATGAGGGAGACGTAACGGTTGCTCCAGAGACGGAAGACACGGCAACAGAACCAGTAGATCTAGCGGTTGATGGAGAAGCTGATGGCGCAGCAGAGACGGTGAGGAAAACAAAATGCTTCCCTTCAGTTTGATTTGCTTGTTTCTAATGTGTACAAGGTGTTACCTTAAAATCACAGACTAAAAAGCTATCCTTTTAATATATGTAAGTGAAAATTTGAAAGCTGAGCATGAGAGGTAATGACATAAGTAGAAGCTGATTTTTTGTTAAGTTTTGTGGAATTAATGATGTACAAGTTGATTCTTCATTAATTTTTGTGCCTCACTATAAAGTGTACCACATCCTTATTCTGCACTAATAACTACAAACACTCTCAAACTTCAATTGTGTTAAAAAAAAATCTGTTAAATACAGGAAGTACCAGAAACAGAAGGTGAATTAGACACAGCAACTGACCCTGCACTAACGTCAGAGCCTGAACCAGCGGCTGACCCTGACCCAGCAGCTGACCCTGACCCAGCAGCTGACCCTGTGCCAACGTCAGAGTCTGAACCAGCGGCTGACCCTGACCCAGCAGCTGACCCTGCGCCAACGTCAGAGCCTGAATCAGCAGCTGACCCTGACCCAGCAGCTGATTCTGAGCCGACGGCAGAGCCTGAACCAGCAGCTGACCCTGACCCAGCGGCTGATTCTGAGCCGACGGCAGAGCCTGAACCAGCAGCTGACCCTGACCCAGCGGCTGACCCTGAGCCAACGGCAGCGCCTGATCAAGAAGATGACCCTGAGCTACCGGCTACAGCTGAGAATGACGGTGTCGTAGAGTCAGAGACATCTACAGCACCGTCTGCAGAAGACGGCTCAGGAGGAGTTGCACCTGCTGTTGGTGCAGAACCTGCACCTTCCACAGTGGCTGCTGAAATTGAACCATCTCCCACACCACAAGGTAATTTAGAAAATAATTATTTATTTGTGCTTATTTTAGATTAATCTTGTCAATTCAACGTTTACCTATATTCTCATAGTCCACTTTATTAACTGTGATAATAAAATGAAAACATTCCTCAAAGATTTCGGTCAATGTTAAGATAATTGCGTCACACAGTTGCTGCAGATTTACCTGCTGTGCACCCAAAAGGCTCTACTAGCCTGAGAGCTGGTCACAGTTGAAGAGTGGAGCAAACTCAGTCAGTGTGATGGTCCAAAAACCTGCAAAAATACGCAGGCAGGCTGAGGTCTTTAAATGATGCTCAAGTCGTAGCTAGGGACACGCAGTGTGGAACTAAATATCCCCCCAACCACTAAACCACCACCAACAACATGAATTGTAAAGACAAGACAGATTGGATTGTGTGCTTAGGTGACAGAAGTGGAATCTGGTGTGATGTTTTCTGCTTCCTCTAAATATGTTTGATTATCTGAAAATGTTATTCTGTGTACTTTTTTTTAACTAGATGTCTAAATGCTTTGCATTGAGTTGCTGCCATTTTATTGACTGATTCACTATTTGTATAAAAAAGCAATTGAACTGGGGTACGTGTTCAACTAGTGTATGTCATATTACATTAATAGTACTACACTAATCCTTTCTGAATATTATCACTGTAAAATATTTGTAAAATCTAATTTCTTGAAGCAGAGCCATGGGGGTAATGAACTTTTGTGAAGCTGATATTATTTTTATGATACAGTATCTTCACTGAGAGTTGGCAGTGACTATTTTTTTTTCTGTACACTGTAATAATGTAGAATTAGGCAAGCTATTTCATGTCCTGCCTCTCTTTGTATTGCCAGTTCACTCAGATGATGATGATAATGTGGAAGAGCCTGAAAAAACAACTCCTGTACCTGAGGTTGCTGACCCAACTACTGCACCCTCTAAGGTCAGTGCTTGTAATGTGAAGACTTTAAAAACCATTTAGTAAACGTTTGCTTTGACACATCTCGTTTCTGCTGGTTTATGTGTGTTGTGGTTTATTTTCAATAGCCTGAAGAGAGGGTCAGAGAGGGAAGAAAACATATTCCACAGATCGACGAAACAAGTAAGAACTTATGTGAAACAGAAAATTAATTAAGATGCAACATTTAAATCCTGCTTGCAATAACTGATGCAAAAGCATTGATGATGAGCGTTTTCACTTTTTATAATGCCGTAAATGGCAGTGTGCTCAATGGGATTACATATGACATGGCGTTGTGCTTAATTATCAAGTGAAAGATAAAAGATGCAAAGTTTTCAGCATCTTTCGCCAACCATAAAAACATGAAAGGTGTGATTCACATTTGTATTCAGGGCTGGTGTGGACAACCATGATACATAATGCTCCTACCACCATGTTTTACCATTGCAGTATTAGTTTAAACTATACAGGGTTTTTAAAAGTTGGCAACATTCTGGTGTCATCTTCCTCAAGCCCGTTTTTTTTTTTTTTCCCTAATGAAAATATTTGTATTTGGATGTAGTTACACATATAGAAGGAAGAATTTTGGGGATTTGATCTGTTAAAGGAATTAAACAAGAGTACACGTTTTTCCTTTCACTTCACTCTTATGTGCTACTTTGTGTTTATGCTTATTGCATAAAATCCAACAAAAAGCTTGATGGCTGTGACAAAAATGTGAAAATGGTATATGGCGGGCTATATGACGAGCTCTTGGTATGATGCAAGTATATTCTTACAACAAGCAAATGAACTAACCGGCAGGGTCAGCTTAATGCTTTCTTTTTATTCATTTAGAAAGAGAGCAGACCCTTTCAAAAGACACAGACACATTGGTGATTTGATTCAAAATCAATTTAAGACAAATTTTATACAGCAAACCATGCAGTCTTTAGAAAACAACCACATTTGTAGTGGAAAAGTGGCTTCCCTCATGGAGTGTGCACAGTAGAGCGCCAATGGAATAAAAATCTTAATGTTTGTACCATCAATCTGGTAATCAACCTGGGTATATTGGCTCTTGTATGACTTTTATCTAGCAAAAAAGGACATGGTGCAGAAAGATCTGAACACAGATGATTCTGAGGTCTTACTTTGTGATCTCTCGATGCTGTGAAACTGTCCAGACTTGTTTATACAGCTGCCGTCTCTCATTTTATGGCGGTTGAACAGGGAAAGAACCTATTCAGTAAATGTGCCATAAAATCACACGAAATAAAAAAAACAACACACCCCTCGTCTTAGACCGCCTTGAAAAGTTGCCCGCCTAATGATATTCCCGTGTTATTTTCTTTTGGGGGGGGGCAGCTTAATACCTCAAAAAATACTATTTGTGAATTTTATGGAAGCAGATTAAACAGGCAAAAAAAAAAAAAAAAACAAAGAAACGTTAAAACATTCCTAAAACCAATTGTATTTGCTTAAGACAGCAGACAACTTTGATCTCTATAGAATAATGTCTCCATAATGCCTATTTGAGCCATTTCATGCCACTGTATACATATGACTGTTCAAATTTTCACTTTGTTTCACACATATATCACCAATTCAGCCACAACTGATGTCAGTGGAAACGAGGTCTGTTGTTTCCCACAGTAATTTTCTTCTGGCAAAATGCTGCAGTTTCCATTACTTACTTTTTCCATGTCTTGCAAGACACTCACCTTTCCAGATAGTTGTCAGTCAGCATCCTGTTTGATGCAGACTGTTTGCTGCTGCTTGATCCATATGTGACAAAGGATTGGCAGATCTTGTTGTAAATTGGTTATTCTGGGAGGGAACATTTTTACAAAGGAGTTTCTTGGTAACTGTTAGGCTCAGATTAGAAATTCCACAGCAAATTAAACAAGTCGGTTCAGTTCCAGTGTATACTGATGTTGGAGGATCAGTTTTTTTTTATTTTTTATTTTTTATTGAATTAGTGCCTTTATGCCGCTTGTAGATACAGGCATTTGTATTACAAGCTTAATTCAAATAAAATTAAAAAATACTTTTTTTTTTTTTATCCCCAAGGAAAAGTGGCACAACAACCAACAAGAAATGTGATTCATCAATAAAATATGTTTGTTGTGTTTGCTGCTATAAAATTCTCTCTTGAACAATTTTTGAGTGAAAATAGAACAAATAAATCAGAAAAAAAAATATTTCCTTCAATCATATTTTTTGTTTCAGCTGTTATGTTATTTTTTTATTTTTTTTTTATTTATTTTTTTTATTGTTATGTTGTGTTTTAATGTACAGCACTTTGTATCAGCTGTGGTTGTTTTAAAGTGCTTTATAAATACAGTTGGTATGGTATGGTATGGTTTCATTACCTTGCAGTAATCTGTTCGCTTTCTACTTTTATACTTATGTAGATATACACCTATACTTTGATATTTACATGGGTTGATTAATTAATCTATAAAGTATTATCTTAATATTGTTTTTCATGTCATTTATAAATGATCTCATACAGAAAATTTATTTTAGTAATTTCTTGCTGCTTTTTTTTTATTTACCTGATATATTAATTTTTGTTGTCTTTTCCTACAGTTGTAAATGCGAATGTCCAACAGAATCTTAACCAAGGTAAATTTTGTTTAACTTTATTCATTCTAATTTGGTTTCTATTTTATTTTAACAGTCCTTTTGATATTAGTAACTCAATGGGGACATATTTGTGGAGGTTGGCCCTTAAAGCCTCACCTAAGCTGCAGAGATCAGGGAGAAATAATTGGATAGTCTCAAAGAATAGAACTTTTTTTTTTTTTATTGTTTGTTGTGCTTAAAGTGGAAGAGTAACTGTTTTATGTTGGGAGTTTAGAAGGAGTAAATTGAGATCAAAAGTGCGATTCACTTTGTGTGCAACAACAAAGCCCTTTTAAGTTTGTCAGGAAATATTTAAAGACATTTCAGATCTTTGTTTTGTTCTCGTTTGGTTGTTTTAAAAGAGCTCATGTCTTTGGTTAAATTGTTGTGTATAGAGTTATTGCACCTCACTAATTTCTGAAAAATTATGAGTAACAGATGTGCCGTTTTGCTTATATATACAGTTCCCAGGGATTGCATTTAAGGTGGGATTTTGACTCGCACACTTTTACCTCCCACATTTGGGTGTTGCCATTTGGTTGTTGAAGACACCTCCCAAATGATTTACACTGACTTTACAGCTGAGGGACCACTCTTTGTTCTCTACATTTCACTGTGGTGTTATTCTCTTTTCTTTTTCAAACGAAAGTGTTGATTTACGAAAGGCACAAGACTGTGGCGGTCTGATTCATGTATCAAATGTCAAGAAAAAACTTTATCACATGTATCAGTCATATAAAAGTAAAAACTGTTAAGAGATAAAAAGGTTTTATCAACAGCCTGCTAAAGCCCCGATTGTAGTTCTCCCTCCTCATCCGCATCTGTTACGTTGGTTGAGCCACACCCATATCCGTGAATTAAAACAACCATGGGATTTCCCCTAAGATAGAGTTAAGGCATCATTCGTGACAAATTATATCCTTTTATAAAAAACCTCACACAGTTAACACCCTTTCTGCTGAAATATCAGACTTGTTCTGTAGAAATGCGTCGGGCTTCCAGGGGTACTGGACTCAGGAGTTCTCCGATTTATATTATCTTAGTATATGATTCAACAAGGAAGCACTGACCTTAAAATGTGTTTGATAATCTCCTTATTTTAATTGTCATTTACAGGAAATTTGCTTCACTTGCAGTTTTTATATATTTATTTCATTTCAAACATTGTGTTCAACTCAGAAATGTATAGCAAAATGTATAGCACCTGGTCAAGGAAAGACATGGATCACGATAAAAATATTTTAGTTAGCCCAAGTGATCCGTAGATCACTGTTTTCATCAGGTGTATCGAGCTGCTAACTAAGAATATTCCATTACATTACTCAGTTGTAGCTAAAACAGTTATTGAAACCAATAAAAGAATAAAATGATGATGGTAAAGATATATTATCTTGTTTAGTTTTTATCTAGGTAGAATCTTATCTTATTTCTACAATAGTTTATATTGGTTTCCATGTTGATATAAGGCTTAGTGATGCAATTTTTTTTTATCGCAGAAGGTTATCTACACATTCAAATACAAGACGCTGTGAATGATATTCACTTGGACAAGCATGTTCCCATAATTAAGTTGTTTTTTATAGAGTGCAAAAAGAGAACTTGAAAGATAGATTATAGAGATTTCTCACCAGGATATCAATACAATGTTTGTCCAGAGACATTAATTGTCCACGCTGAAAAACAACAGAACTCTGCTCTTTGTATTTCATAAAAATAAATGTCATCATTGTGACTCTTCTTCTGACATTTTCATTATGTGCCGTGTGTTCGGCAACCCGCTCTAACAAAACTTGTAATTTTACCTGTCAGGGTGCACAATCAAGGCAACGTCGCGAAACACTCTGGGCTTCACATAAAGAGTCAAATTTACAGCACTCCACTTCATTGACAGGGCTCATAATAAGCTCTGATTTATTTCAATTTTCCTTACCTGGATGTTGCTATGAAAGACGGGCTTCCCCGTAGTAAGAAATATTTTTGCATTTTTGTATTGTAATATAGCGTGTGCTTTGAGATCTTGTTACAGTGGAATAAATAATGGAATAAAAAGTTAATAAAAGTCACATTAAAAATGATGCCAATGCCAACATACAGTCACTCATGGCAGTGGCTGGCCGTGAATTTAGTACCTGGTCCCGCAGAGGGACTTTACCGATTTAATCCGCCATTATCACGCTACAAGTACACAAGCCACCAATAAACTCAATATAACAAGATCTGGTCTTACAGAGGTTTGTTCAGCCCTGTCATCAACATCAGTACTGAGTGAATGGATGTCAAGCGTCCTGCTCTAAATGCGTTATTCAGACCAGGTATTTAAATACGTCCTGAGTGACCACAAGGATCCTAACTGTGCTGTTTGCAAATAAACACACAAAAACAGCTAAGACGTCATTATGGAGATTTTCTTCTGATATGTTATTTTTATATGATCAGGATGTTTATGAGAGGCGTGCAGAGAGATGGAGGAAGGTGGGGAGTGAATGAGACGGCGATACATAAATTACACAGCAGTGTTTATCTAGGGCTTTTCCTCGATGGCTTGATATATCCTGTTATATATACTGTTTTACTTCCCTGACCTAACATCTTGCAGCCATGATGTAATGCTGGAAAATTTTAGTCCTCATTCAAATATTCTTTTCCAAAGATATTTACGTTGCAGCCTTGTCAAACTGGATGTCATTTAAGTCAAATGGATAAGTTCAGAAATCCAAAGAAGACCCTGTAACCACAGTGTTTGACAGTAATGTGGCCAACATGAAAATATTCAGGGTGTACCTACGTACTTTTGCAAGACACTAAGCCCGAGATGCATTTAAAATGCTTTTACAGCACAGATGTTTGAATTTCCTGAATTCTGCTCATCATGACGTGTCTCTGATTTGAATAAGTTGAATCACTTGTCACACTTGGCAGTTTGACTGCAGTGCATTAAGTAGAGATTTTCTCAGCATTTACTCCGTACTGCCCACATGAAAGCAGACTCCCTCTAATCACTACAATCATGGATTTTGTTGTGAAAGAGTTCTTCTTCAGCAGCTTTGTCAAGTTGAAGCAGGCTGGCAGTGGCCATGATGTAACAGACACATTCGGGCAAGCAGAGCAGATGGTGATCACGGACCTGTTGGTACACAGATCACTTAGATCAAAGATTGCCAAAAGGAGTTTGCATCTGATAGGTTATCTCTGTGATGATACCAACACATGTGTAAGTGTACTCAAGTCACACTAGAATTAACTTTTTTGTGGACATGATTGTGCATGTTGTAATCTGTTTGAGGATCTTTTAGCGTGGTTCTTCTCAGTTTTGCACTTTTAGCGTCACGATGGTGTACACGTGTAATGATTAGCTTAGTTGATGGCTATCATATCTTCCATGTCAAAATTATTGCTTTAAAGATCTGTTCCCTAAACAGTTAAGGCAGAAACGCAAGTGCTTAATACTCCTGAAGTATAATCTGCCACAAAGAGATTAAACTTAATCCTTCTTCTCGTTTTTTTCTCTTACATGTACTGCCAAGCCACTTCACTAATGCTTTTTCCCCCTGCTTTTTCAAATTTCATATTCTCCTGTCTTTTTTTTCTTTTAGCTCCAAAGGCTGATGCCAGTTCAGAAGGTAAGTTTTTTTTTTGTTTGTTTGTTTTTTGTTTCTTTCTGTTCATCATCAAAATATTTATGACTGCAAAAATGTTATTGTATTGCACCAGGTCCAGCTCATATTCTTTAAATCAGAAGAAAAAACAGTGGGGCTTATGTAGATCTGAAACTTGGTGAAACAGGATATTACTAGCATACCTTTTACAAGACAAACGGAATAGAAAAATCCATGCAAAAGTTTGTAGTTTGTGTCTGATGATACATCTTAGCATTGTGTTTCTTTGTTCAGGAATACAATGCCATACTCTTTTAAATAATTAAAACCTTGACTATTGAAAGTGTAGTACAAAAAATGAAATCATAATGAGTCTTGTAGCTTTTTTTCCAATACATTATTTTATACTTTTTCACTTGAACTCAGACACAATCTGGAGACT
Source organism: Poecilia latipinna (assembly GCF_001443285.1). Taxonomy (NCBI): domain Eukaryota; kingdom Metazoa; phylum Chordata; class Actinopteri; order Cyprinodontiformes; family Poeciliidae; genus Poecilia; species Poecilia latipinna. The sequence goes on along the minus strand of NW_015113914.1, from coordinate 105,552 downwards.
TTGCTGTGCTAATCTTTTATTGTGTGGCCACTGCGTTATGCTTTAATGCCCAAGTTTAGATTTCAAAGTGTACCATCATTACTCCTTTGGCTGCATTCTTTGTCGATTGTGTCTTTGTTTTTTGGGGGGAAGGGCGATGGTGACGGTAATGAAAATAACTACAGCATAAACTAAAATGTAAGACGAGAAGACTTGAAAGGGATCTTTGTACACTGCCTTATGTTATGTCTATAACTCAAATAAATCAAAGGTGATGCAAATTAGGTGTTGTTAGTGCAACATCTATGTTATTTTCTAATGTTTGTTAATTTTGTTTATTTTCCTTCCAGATCCAGAAGCTCCCAAGCCTAAAGGTGTGTTATCTCTCTTCTGTGTTCTGGTTACACTACATTCTCCCACCCTCTCAGGCTCTTCCCCAAACATACATGCAGCATAAGATTTGCTCTGCTTATTTGTGTTATGTGTTGGCCTTAGCTGGTTTGTGCTTCCCACATCACATTTTCAAAACCTCCTCTTTAAACTGTGGAGATTAAGTATGTTTGCACCATTGTGAACAATGACTAGAAGCAACAGTCACAGAAGCAGAAACAAAATGTTAAGGAGTGCTATAGTTATTTCTTCTTATTGTTATTATTACTTCATTTTCTGAAAGACTAATCGTGGCTTAAACTCAAAGCATGGATTTGCTGCCGTCTTCTTTTCAAAATCATTTCCTTTCACTGTGTTTCTTTACCTTTGGTGTGCTGCTCTTTCTCACATGCATGTTCATGCATGTCTGACATTCACTTCCTTCTACTGACTCACTACAGTCTCCTGTTTCATCCCACCCCCCCTAATTATGTTGACTCATTCTCTTTTTTCAACGTTTATTGCAGTTCACTGACTCACTCCTCTCGCCCGTTTTTCTCACCTTTTCCTGTTGCTGCAGTTTATAGTTTATTCAGGTGTGCATATGACGTTGACTCCACTTTTATATTCCATCAATCAACTTCCTCTTCAGTCCTCATGTCACGTGTCGGGTCATCTCAGTGTATCTTGCCATTATTACTCTCTGTTGAATGAAAAGCAACCCCCGGTACAAAACAGCCCTTGTTTTCATTTTTGAAATACGTCGAGGTGAAAAACTGTGTGGTATGCCAAGCAGCAATGCAGATACATTCCATTCGTATGATGTGGTAAATTGATGTTATATGCAGTAAGTTATGTTAATAACTGACTGAAAACAGGTAATTTAAGCAAAGTTGTTGCTGAGTAAATTATTGGGTGCAGCAGTTCTAAGCAGACAATCGTCTTTACTTATTTGTGCTATTTATATTAGTTGAGGCAGTGGCGTTACGTAGCTGTATGCTTGCACAAAGGGCAAAAAACTACCCAGCCTGGTTTAATTCCAAATGAATGTGAACATGTTATTGGCATTTCAAGTGTTTTCGTCTTCTTCTTTTATTATTTCTTTAATAATTAGTTTTATTTTATTTCTGTGTGCAGGCTCTACACATTTAGCAGCAATCCTGTCTGGAATCATTGCGTCTGCAGTGGGAGCAGTCTGTGGGTACTTTTCCTATCAGAAGAGGAATTTGTGCTTCAAAAAAGGTCAAGGTAGGTTTGAGAAATGGGTTTCTTTGTAATACAGCAAGTACAGAAATTACAGCTGTTAATGATTTCTACTACCAAATACAATGAATTAAGCTTTCCTAAAACCAGACATTTTGAGATATTTGATGAACTACAACACAAATGTCTTCTTCAATTTTCAGATCTGTGTCAAATTTACAGTGTTAAAGCGTACTGTGAACGGTTTAAAAATTTCTTACATTATACCTGCTGACATTAACTCTGTCCAATTTGACTGAACTTGAGCTCTGCTTTAATAAGAAGAGGAGAAAATAAAATAATGTTGTTGTCTTAAGTGATTGGAAATGTAGCCAAGAACCCGATACATGCCACGCTGCAAATGCAGAGAAAAATGGTTTTCAAACTATCTAATCAGTACGTTTAATTCAATGTGCACGTCACAATGATGTGAGTTTTATTTTCCTTCCTCTTTACAATTTTTGAGTCCTTTGTGTTGATCACTCACATAAAATTCCATTAAGATATATTTAGCTTGGTGGTTTTTACATGACAAAATGTAAAAACACTAATTTGTTAAAAAATACTTTTGCAAGACAGCGTATACTTATAGTACTACCAATTAGTGGTAGGATGCCACAGACGATTGAGCATCTTTGATTGAGATCAGAACTGACTGACTGTCTTAAATTGATCTCCTTCAAGCTCGTTTCTGGTCGAGAAGAAAGTGTTGTCTCAGGGTTTGTCTTTTAAACAAAAAAGCTGACCTTTCGAAGGTCAGCTGTCTGCAAAGACAGCAGGCTCAGCTTCACGTTTCACTGAGTGTTGGCAGTTACAATTAGCTCACATACATCCTGCATCCCAGTATCGCCTCTTCAGCAAAGTTTAAATTTACAGTAAACACAAACTGTTCTGCTTTAGCAACACATACAAAGAAGCAGATTTAGACCGTGTTTGGTATTGGCTGAATGTTTAGTTTAATTGCCAGTTAGTGTTAGTGGTTTCTATAGCAATCACATTTAGAAATGCTATCCTGGAAAGTCCCCCCTCCCAAAAACAAAAACCTTACTCTGGGGAGATTAATACATTATTGATATTCTTTTTTTCTTTTTTTTTTATATAAATTTGTAATCCTTACAATTCTGAACAGGAAAGACAAAGGAGTGAAGTTAATAAGAAGTTATGCATAATTCAACCCAATGCCTGCAGATAAAATCCAGTAGAGTTTTATAATTTACTCTTTAAGGAATACTAATATTATTTTACTTGTCGTATTCTCCTGTGTGCACTGTGGAACAGTGGGTGAAGCAGTCATCTTGCAGTCTTAAAGTTGTGGGTTTGATTCCATTTTCCTTCTCTCGCTCGTCCCTTGGGCGAGGCGCATAACCTCAAGTTGTTTCCCAATCTGCATATTGGAGAATGAATGTGTTTGTGATTGTGACTCTAAAGCCCTTTGAAAGACTGAAATGACAAGGGACGGGCTATACGAATTATGTCCAATTAACAACTGTGGTGTCCAATTCCAGTCCGTGAGAGTTACCGCACTGCAACTATTAGATGCATTCCTTTTCCAACACACCTGGATCAAATGAATGGCACATTTTCAGGCCTTTGCAGAGCTGAGTTACTGCTGGTGATGGAAAGTCAGCCTTTTGGTTCAGGCGTGTTGGAGCAGGGGTGCATGTACAAGGTAGTAGCAGTCGAGGGCTGGACTTGAACACTCCTGATTTACAATATTCTACAACTTTTTTTTTAATGGGCAGGAAAGTGATTAGTAAGCAACATGAAGTTTTATGATGCAGCGTTTCCTTTTCTTTTACTTGTTTGTTTCCTTTTAACTGACTTTATCACTCTTTTTCAATTAGAACCAGATCCCGAGAGTGGAGCAGACAAAGCAGCCGCAGCAGACGCTAAGTCGGAACCCCACGGTACGACTGAAACACTGATTAACACTCACCAGATGTAAGTAAATACAAGCATTCAGAACATTCAAACATTCAATTGTTTTATTTTATGCAGAGCAAAACACCCTGCTTGAAAACTCCGGTCAACAAACGTCTGACTAGCCCGGGCCAACTTCATTCAAGCAGAGGCAATCTCACTGTTAGGCTCTGCCCCGAAGAGCTAAATTACTGTGAGGCCTCAGAGCAGGCCTGTGTGTTTCTGATTGTGTAAGTGTGTGTTGGTCTGCGTGAGCTTGTGCGTGTGTATGCTTGTGTGTGTGTGTCTTCGTTCTTGTGTGGGGCAAAGGAGTTAGATAAAGATCTAGTGGTTTCTGGTCATTCCAACAAGGCAATTTATTAAAATGATCAATCAAAATCCAACTTTGTTTTTTTTGTCAAGTTGCCATCAAAGAGATTAAATCTCATATTAACTGTAACCGTAAAAATATCCCAACTCTGCAACATTTTTCTTTTATTTGAGATGGCTACTACATTGTTCTGGTAATTCAATATAATTCGCTCTCCGTGAGTGAAAAACCTCATTTAGAGAAACGGAGAGTGATATTGTACGTATTGAACTAGTACTTTTTTTTTTTTTGCATTTATTGAGCCAAACATATGATAATGAAAGTATACAAATGTCCTAAAGAAAGAAAAAAAAAATATATATATATATATAACATAAGTTATCTCTTGTAAAAGTGTAGAATAAGAGGACAAGAAGTGGCATGAATTACTATCACTGTACTTTGTGAATTTTGACATAGGAGAAGTGTTAGAGGATTTTATTCCTAGTTTTAGGGGAATGCCCTGATTTAGGTTATCATGTGCTTGGAATACCAACGGCATCACTGTAGTACCATGTTTTCTTTAGTTTGTCCTATTTGTTTTGTTTCTCTCTGGTGAAGGGACTCAGACTTTAATCTTGTTCAGTGACTGTTTCTCTGTCAGCTGAATAGATTAGTCGATGACATTTCTTATTGACATTTGAAATAGACAATAATCAGATACAGACAGTTCATATCCTTTGATTTTTTCTTTTAACCAAACAATAGAGCTTTGGCTATTGTTTTGTTTTTAGTCTAAACCTGCTATTTACTTCTCTACAATTTAACTAGTGTGTTAAAGTACATACAGTCAGGTTTTTAGGGAACTTCAGAAGTTCATTAGTTTTCTGGATTGTATTTTATGGAATCAGATTAAATGCAAGTCACACTATTTATGTTGCTTTGGGGACAATAACATATTGGTTGTTATGTGACAAAATATGAAAAGGTTCAAGAAGTATTATGACACAACAATCATTACTGTTTTTTTCCCCAATATTTTAAATTCACCTAAGTTTTATCCAAAAGACAAAGGGACATCTAACAATGAAAAAGTTAAAAAAAAAAAAAAAAAAAACTTAATGTAATTATGTATATGCATTCTCTGTTAGTTTTGTTTAGTTTTTTCTGTAGTATGTGTAGTTGAGATGCAGTGATTTCTTTGTTATAGTGCCTTTCACTATCACAGCGTGGCTTGGTAAATCTAAAGACACACAGAGAAGACGTATGGACTAATAATATCAAACAAGCGAATCACACGAAACAATAAAAGGAAGGTGCTGCATGCTGCTCAAAATTTAAACACAATGAATTTGAAGGTATGGTACACACAGGGTGATAACAGCAACAAACGGCATGCTTAAAACAGACCAGCTTTGTTTCTTCAACAAACAATTCCACCAACTTGATCTGATTTTATGTGCAAAGCTCTCCTCAGTGTGTGTCTCTTCATTGAAACAAGCCAGTTAGTGCTGTCAGTGATTTTGTATCATTCATAGACGGACAACATTCACCTGTGACCTTTATATGAATTTCTACCATCTTAGCAGTGGTGCCTCTGAGCCGACACTGATGGTTTTTTGAGTCAACTAGATTCCTGTGGTATTTTGTGATTTTTGTGAAAATGCCTCAGAAGACGCCGCGCTACTGCCTTTTTTTTTTTCCTGTCTCCTGCCACTGTAGCACAAATTAACTTCTAAATGTCTTTTCTTTTGCCTTGAAATTTTGTACTTTCTGTACTTCTTTTAAACAAAAATAATGTGGTTATACTGGTGGTATAGTGTCGCAATTCCTGAGGTGTTAGCTGTAAAGCACTACATAGCTGCAATACAGGACAGAGACTGTTGCTAACAGCCTAGCCTTGAGCTGAGAAATAGTCTGTGATGTCACATTAATTGTTTTTTATGAACTGTGGGCCGAACGCAAGTTTGAAGCTCTGCTAACTGCCGTCTTATTCTGTAACCACCGATAGACAATAGACAGTTTTATCTTGAGATGTTAAAGCAAGCGGATAATATGTCTGGCGTAGAGTGAAAATGCACAAACTACCCATTGTATAACAGTACAAGCTTTCTTAGATAGCCATTGATGCCTTTAAAACAGATTATCTTCCTTTAAGTGCAGCGCTCTCCCCCTTCTGTGCACATTCCACGGGGTGCTTTAAGATTCAGCAAAAGCACTCTGATGTAACTGCAGTGTAAATTCAGACTCATTTAATACGCAAGAGAATTCCTCAGTGCTAATCTGCTTTACACTTTTCCCCTAAAAGTCCCACAAAGGCACAATGTATCGGACTGCAGCATCCAAACCAGAATGTAAACCTTTGGGTCCTGAAGTGCACTTTCCAGATCAAACAAAAGGGCATCAAACATGACGCTAACCAGTGCTGCCTTATCATTTATATCATCTTGAATATTTCTGAGAGGGAAACAAAAGAACAGTGTCAACATCAACAGAAAGATGAGCAGAGATTTTGTTGTTTTGTTTTGTAAGAACATTCTCAATTGGAGAAGCACTTTCCTATCCTGTATACACATTGACTTATTAAATGCATTTAGACAAGTGTAAAGCGTTTCCTGTTAATTTAATATTCCATGTTGATATTTCATGTATGAACTGTCTTCTTCAATGTCATTCAAGCACTTGTGCTCGACCGGAGGTGTGTAAATAATGTTTGACAAGTCGATTAAAAACTTTTCGTGGGAGTTTCTGGTTGGTTTGTGTGTTTTGTCTTTTGTCTTTTTTTTTTTTTTTTCCTCCCCAACAGATTACCAGCAAAGATAAATGATAAGAAATACGTTTGAAAAAGAAAAAGAAAAAGACCACGTGATGTTTGGGAGAATCTCGATGATGGTCCATTTCTTTTGAAAGAACTTCTCCCTTTGCTGCACATCAGACTTTCACAAGCAACGGGCACGAGACGATGACAAAGCCCTTTGAATCACCTCTAGACTTTTGACCTGTCGCACCAATAAAGGAATAATAAAGGAGTAATCCATACCTGTCCATAAAACGTCATTTGAGTTAATCTCTACACTTAAAATTTGTCCCTGAAAAAAGGTTAAAGATAAAGGAGTTACAAATTACAAAGAACCTGATTTGCATACCATATATATATATATATATATATATATATATATATATATATATTAGAAAATTAACGAAGAAATTTTGTTAAGCTGTCAAAAAAGAAAAACAAAGCAAACAAAAAAAAAACACAGTCACTAACTGGATATACATGAGTGCTGTCATGGATATAAGAACATACTCCTTTCCTTTCTAGGATTTTATAGTTCCATTTTATAATACTGATTTTATTGTTGCTAAATAAATTGCATAACTTATCAACTGCATGTTTTATTTGCTCAGGTTATCAGTGTCTGATATAAAATTGCTTTTGGTGATCTGAAACATTTAAATGTGTCAAAAAGTGAGAAAAGGCTAAATTCGATAATATCGAGGCGTTGTGACGTGACAAAAAAAAAAAAAGAAAATGTTTTTAACTGTGAGCTCACACCACTATATGCACCTGCTCATAATAACAACCTCTATCAGGTTCTAGAACTATTTAAATCTAACCTGAATAGATCTGCTTTTATTACAAATAATTAAGGCTGAATCTTCTCTCACATGACTCATTGAATTAAAGAAGAAGGGTTCGGCTGTGTGTCTGTACAGAAACTGACTCATAAAGACAGATAAATCTCTCTTACAATAGACAAATTATACTAACAATTCCAATTCAAAATACACACTCATTTATTACAAAGATGAAGCAAAAATGGAAAAGCCAAGTACCTTACTGATTCAGCAAGATTTCAGAGGAAAAGAGTTTGTCCACCTCTGTAAAAACAATTTGCTGATTTGAAGCAAGCTAGCAGAATGCTAGGAAGGAAAGAAATCACTCATTGCCCATCTGAGAATGGTTCTGAGTCTATTTAGAAACATTTTAAAGTCCATCATTCTAAAGTCAGAAAGATTATTCAGAAATGGAAAACATTTGGGACAACTGCTAATCTTCTGAGGAGTGGCTGTTTTGCCAAATTCAACATCATTCCAGAGCATGCGATGCTCAGAAAAGATACAGAGAAAAGCTCTATCCGAGACTCCAGACTCTAAACATGGTTATACAATCTAATTTTAAGGACAAGATTATTTTACCATGGGTTGATAAGGACAAACCCTTGAACTGTCTGTCAGCTGTTGGATGTCCCTTAACTTAATTGTTATTTCATTTTTATAGGTCTCAGCAGGACTTTTGATTAGAAAATTATTGCCTGACAATGTGGACCTTCTTGGAAACCTATCGTAATGTTGCTAAGGCAATGCACCCCAAGGACAATAATGGTAAAAATTGATCCGCGCATACAAACGCTTTATGACTAAGGCTTTGCAAAGCCAATATAATCCTGTGCACAAACTCTTGTGGAAAGATTTATTGATGCAAAGTTTCTACTTGTGAATGAGTGTTTCTTCTTGTTATTTACAGTGCCTTCGAGATGTCAAAAAGTTTATAGAACTCATGAGGAATAATTAAAAAAAAGAGCCAGGAAGAGATCTAAATGAAAGAGTTGGAATGTCAAGTATTTTAGATGGAAAGACACACGTCAAGTGCAGGTTCTGTGAATGATTTATGGTGACAGGCCTATAAAGATTCACCTGATTAGAGCCTTAGAAACGAAGTGTGGGAACCTGCTTGAGGTTGAGCTTGCACAACACAAGCACTGTTGATGCCTTTACATGTGCACATATTTATTTTGTACCCTGAAGCTGCTGCACCCACACAGAACCATCCTTTCTAACTAAGTACAAGCAGTGCGAGCAGAAACCTGGTGATGACTAATAAATTTGCTTTGATTACAAATAATTGAGGCTGAATTTTCTCTCACATGACTCATACCGAATTAAAGAAGAAGGGCTTGGTTGTCTATGTCTGTTAAATAAACCGACTCATATAAATACAGATAAATCTCTTTAACAATGATCATATGCTAGCAGTGCCAATTCATTTTTTCTTTGTGTCAGTGAATGGATCATATGTTGCGAATCTGTTGACAAGACATTTCTCTTATATTTGAATCTCTCAGAAACAGTTTGGCGTTCTCTGTCTTCAAAGTATTAAGAAAGGGCTTAATAATCAGGCAGTTAAACTTGTTCAACAGGTTAACATGGAAGTTATCAAACTGTGAGTTGCTAAGAAAGGCCAGACTGTTTTATTAGTGGCTTTTTGTCTGGTTTATTTGGTTTGGCATCGTACATATTCCTCTTGCCAGTACTACAATATCCTGATTATGCTGTGCTACCTCTGCTTCATTTTTGAACACCCTTTTTCCTTTCACTTTACTTTCTTCTGATATGAATGGATTTGGTACACTGTGAACAGTCAGCTTCTTATATGTATAAGATTACACATCAGTGACAGCTGATTGTGAAGCCCAAAACAAAACATTTCTATGATATAAATTATATTTTGTTAATCTTTTATAATATTTTAATTGTCTTTTTTTTCTTTTTACCTTTAGGCCATAATTATTAAAATTACCTGAAACTGATACTAAAAATCACTCTTTGTCAAATTTTCTTTAAAGAATATGAATGTACTTTTTATTGAATAACTGAAATAAATTTAACTTTTCAATAATATTCTAATTACTGAGGTGCACATCATTTAAATTCAAGTTTACATTGATCTATAAAGACAGAGAGTTATGTAATGTTTTAATGACAATTAAAGTGATGACAAGGAGGCATTGTAACTAAAAATACATTTTTCAACCAGAGATAAATAGTCAACATACCAGTGGAAATATGCCAAAATACAGTCACCAATTGTAAGAAGGGTTTGATTGCTGCATCTTAAACTATCAAGATGCAATTTTAGCAAAAGAAGTCTCATTATTTCACATCAAGAACAAAATTTTTGGTCAAATGAAAATACTGCGCATCTCCTAATATAATAACGCTAATATTCCTCAAAACTAGTACTTACCTAAGTTTCGTAGGCTCTGATTATTATTTTGTCTATTAGCAACACAGCGGTGAAAAGCACTTTTAAATTTCTGTAATCTTTTCATTGTTTTAACCTTTTGTTTGTTGTATTTGAAAACTCTGACGACACCTTGACGCAGTCCTTAACTGTGTATCGTCGTGGCGCATGAGCTACATGTTTTACTGGAGCCTGAAATGTGTTGCGCGTTAGTGACATTTATTACTGTAAACCTTTTGAGGAGGGACCTGAGCAGAGCAGGAACAGCTTTGAGCGTAGAGTAGTTTCATGTAGGTGAGTTTAAATTGCGAGGAGTTTAAATACATTTTAACGCTGCAGTTAATCAGGAGACATTCAGTTTCATTCACTCACGTTACGGCTTGCATTTAATTGCGGCACGTTTGCTCGGAGAGCCGTGCGGACTCTGCCAGAGTTCACACTTCAAATGGTGTTTTATAACAGCGTATCTGAATCTGGGCACTCCTTCCTTACATAAGAAGTGTTCAGATTCACTTCATGTGTTGGGATTACGCAATAGCATGCAGTCTTTAAAAGATCCCCCGTAATAATTTGCACTTTAGAGGCAAAACAAAATCCCTTGCAGAATGGCTATGCAGTTAGTCAATGCAATGTGTTTTGGCAATATAAAAATAAAATTTAAATCACTTTTTCTAGCAAAATATAAAAGTTCATGTCAGTCAAACTAACACGACGTAAGTTTTTTTGGGAAAAAGAAATAGGAGTAATATATGACTGTCTTCTGCTCAGGTCTGCCATGCTGGCACCTCTTCTTCTTTCCCTGCTCCTGGCATCAGGAAGTGATGTCAAAGGGGAGGTGGAGGACAAGAAGCCTAACTTTGTCCTAATGATGGTGGACGACCTCGGGATTGGGGACATAGGTTGCTATGGCAATGATACCATCAGGTAAACCATACACAATCCATATTTTTGATGTCCTCAGTAAAGATCTGTGAAATTGAAAAATGTTAGTAAAATCATTTATAGAATAAAATATATTCATGATAAGAACATCACAAGTAAGTCTAGCTAACTGAAGCTGTTTTTATGTTAATATAATATACACATTTAAGTTGATCAGAGTATCTTTGACGTAGCCGTTTTTCAAAATTGGAAAGACAAGAAAAAATATAATTTAGATCAAACAAATTTTCATCTAAACTTGCCCATATTTACAGAAAGTGTTTAAAACAACTAAAACTGTGACAAAGCTACTCTTCAAAATGGGACAGAGAGGAAAAACATAGACTTAGGTAAGAGTTCACTGAGCTTCCAAAATCAGGAAATGACTGTACAAGTAAAAAGCCACTCACCTGCACTTTCCCATATGATATATATATATATATATATATATAAATCTGGAATCTGGAAAACCTGGAACTGTAATAAACAAGGATAGACGAAGAGGCAAGTTTATACTGTCACCTTTCACAGTGAGTAGGATGATAACAAATGGAGAAAAAAAAATCTTCTTCACATTTTTCAGTTGAAGAGTGTGCTGCTTCAGAAAAAGAACAAATTACCAAGGCTGCCAATAACAGCTGGATTAGCTGTGTGTAATTAGATCTGGTCTTAGTACCAAGTTTTCTAAAACAATCGTATAATACAAAGTAATGTTTGTATTATACGTTTTATACGTTTTATATTACTCATTTTTATTTTTTACTGTTCCCGAAGAACTCCCAACATAGACAGACTGGCTTCAGAGGGAGTAAAACTGACCCAGTACATCGCAGCAGCTCCTCTCTGCACGCCAAGCCGGGCCGCTCTGATGACAGGCCGCTATCCACTTCGTTCAGGTAAATGATCTCCTGCTTAGAGCCAAACATTTACATGATAATGTGTAGTTAAATCTACCACATGCAAGGTTCCATCAGTTTTTGTTTAATTTGTTTTTGCATTCATATGTGTTGACCAGGGATGGCCAGCCCAGGCCGTGTCCAGGTACTGCTGTTTCTCGGAGGTTCAGGGGGACTTCCACCTAATGAGACTACCTTTGCTAAGAGGCTGCAGCAACAGGGATACACCACCGGCCTAGTCGGTAAGAGGCGATCGGGTCTGCTGTCTGACTCATAACTCTTCCAACATACTTTTATTAAAAATTGAATAGACAATTCACAAATCAATGACATTACCTCCATCGTTTGTAGCAATTTCGCTTCTGCTATTTTCTTTATATGCGGATTAGATTCACAAAGAAGCCTGCACTAAATTCATGGCGATTCAAAGCCTCTCATTTGCAAGTGGAGCAAATGAGGGCAAATTGAACTAGCTATTGCATAAGCTCAAAGTTGTACTTAGCAGAGGTAAAAATTAATGGATGGAGAGTTTTATTTTATTTTATAGAATAGAATAGAATAGAATAGAATAGAATAGAATCCTTTATTGTCCCTCCTAGATGAAATTTTAGGTGTCCCATCAGTGAAATATGGAAACATGCAAATTCAGACAAAGATAAAATATTATAAAAATAAGGGAACATTTCCAATAAAAGAAAAAATACAGTACATTTGTTAAAAATAGCACACTCAAGTTCCATGAAATGTGCAATTAAGTAGGATGGTTTCAAAAATATACAAACTTTGTTTGTACATCTGTGCTCAATAACACAACCCCAGACTATTTAAACTATTTACAAGAATCTGCGAGTTCTAAAATCCACACTCTCACCGATCTTAGTCACAGAGTTAATTTATTTTGTCACTTTTAATGAACCCCCTGTGAAGCAGATGCTGAAATCTCCCATAATTCTTGCTTTTCCTGCATCAAACCACCAACTTTCAGTAGACAGTATTTTTCTCTCCAGTCTTCATAGAGCAAATAGCAGCGGCCTTTTAGAATTTTTTCCTTGTCACTCAGTCTTATGCTCATGTGTGATGACACATAAGGAAATACATTTTAAAGAACGTAGTAGGATCTGCTGAATTTTTTAATTGAACCAGACCAAATTATGCATGATGAAAGGTCTGAAGATTTATGTAACGATGCGGCCTCTTTGCTCTTTTTTGTCTTTACATTAATAGAGTTCTGTTTTTAATCTTGTGCTCCTGCAGGTAAATGGCACCAGGGTGTGAACTGTGAATCCAGAGGTGATCACTGTCATCACCCAAACCAGCATGGTTTCAGCTATTTCTATGGCCTGCCATTCACCCTTTTTAACGACTGCGTTCCCGGGGAGGGCAGCGATGTGCTGGTGGATCTTCAACTTGCACTCCAACATCTAACCCTACTGCTTGGACTGGGACTTCTTACAATGGTGGGTGTGACTTTGTCTTGGTTTTATTTTTCTTTCTCCACATATATAAGAAACAGATATGTTTTCATTTTGTTGTTTTTTTTTGTGATTTTGCTGGATGAAAAGGAACACAATAAAAAAAAAAAAAAACAAAAAAAAAAACTGTTGTGTTAAGTCAAAAGCTTAGCAACTCGTGTAATCATGCAGACAAGTGCCAAAGGGTTTAAGAAGCAAATTGAAAACAGAAACTTGGTTGTGAAACTCAGTTGCATTAGTCAGAGACTCACATTAAGGAAAAACCCAATGTTGAAACTGAAATTCAGAAGAACTGGCAAGGAAAGTTGCATGTGGGACAAATAGAAACCAGCTGTTCCACAGGTAGAGCAAAGGGAATGGCACTTGAAGCAAAAATTGTAAATGAAAAGAAATTCATAGAAGCCTTTAAGAGTGACAGCCAAGTAGAGTATTTTCTATTGATAGTTTAAGAAAGGAAACAGGTTTAGTAAGAACATTTAAACTACTAGTATCTAATGGCATGAATCTCAAAGTGACAACCGTGTAACATGATACGCGTCAGTATGTCTCAGTATACCAAAATCAAACTGTAACATAAAAACTGTATGTAAAAGAGTCAATACATTTGTGTATGTTCGATCCATATGTCTTTTCAGGTGTGTGTCCGTCTATGTGGGCTCCTTGAAGTTAGCCTGTGGCTACTGGTGCTACTTTTCTTTGTCAGCACAGTAGCAGCAGCTGTGTGGTATGTCCCCTTTGGGCTTCTTCGAACCTGGAACTGCATCATTATGAGGAACCAAGATGTGATAGAACAGCCCTTGACAGTGGAGACACTGTCCCAAAGACTGCTGGCAGAAGCACAGAATTTCATAAAGAGGTAAGCATGTCGGTGCAAAATAATGAGCGGCTCTGTCCTTTTTTCCCCACAGAAAGTCTCAAAACTCACAGATACGCCAAATTTGTCTTTAATTTTATATTTAGTTAGCAAAAATTTATACTAGATATATACCTCCTATATAAGCCAATGATTATGATGTGTTTGCAAATTTGATGCTTTTAAGATATGTGTAAACTTTAGAACAACCTAAAGTAAAAAGCATCAAATAAGCTAAAGGAATTCTCCAAAACTCCTATAGTTTAGTTAGAGAGAGCTCAAATAGATTAATGACAAGTAATACAAATAAAATGACAAAATGGTCAAAATAAAGGAATAATTTAAACTAAAACAATCAAAACTGATAAAAGTAGTTCCATAGTCATTCATTGATCAGCAAAAAAACTTTCCCAGTTGATATATTAGTAGAATATGTAGCACTCAATAATAGGGCTTGAAGGGTTTTATGTAAAACCGACGTTATTTGAACTTCATTAAATGTTTTAATGTTATTCATTCATCAAAAACATTCATGGAGTGTCGCTTTGATTATTCCATTCATGTTTGACAAATCCCTTAACCTCCCATGTCAGCTATTTGGGTGTGCCTAAACGCTTGCTCAGACAAACCACAACCTATTTACCCAAAACTCTTCCTTGAAGATGCATTCGCCAGCAGGGCTCCTGTCTCACAGAGAATCCCTCACCACCAGACTAACAACAGCATTCTTTAGTAGGTATGCTGAGTTTGCCATACTAAATACTTCTCAGTTCAATGCTGCTGAGAATATTTGTAAATGACATAATGGAGGAGCATACAATTTCAGGACATAAACAACTGAAGGGAATAGTTATTTGATTGTGCTATAAAATGGCACTATGTCCCTGGAAAGTATATGAAGCTGCCCTTTGTTGGGGTTTTTTTAGTTGCTTTTTAATTATTACTTTGATTGTAGAAATTAACACTTTTAGGCCAGTCAGTATTTTCTTCTATATTTATTTATGAACATTAACATAAATCTGTCTCTTGCATTTCTCATTGTGAAGAGTGCCCAAGCAAAATTGGCCTCTTCATATTTACGCCCCGTAGAAACAGAAAATCATGTATTACTAAGTCAGAGTTTTTAAACATTCTGTTCAGCCTGAAAATAAAATTAAGAATAAAGAAAGGAAATTATATTTTTACCTATGCACTGGCGATTATTTTATAATATGAGTTTATTTCCATGAATCAGTGAATGTACTCAGATAAAACTATCTGAGTACATACATTAATTGTCAGTATTTTGCAAATCCAAGAGTGTTTTTAGTAGATATACCTTAGAACTACTGTTACACAAGAAAATAATATGGTTTGAAACTCTTATCAGCTTGCAATATCTTTTTTATGGATTTGAATTATACCAAATTTAGTAAAACATAATAGAATACCAATTGTTTTCCAGGATTAAGTGTAGCTCAGTGGTTCTCACACCAAAACACTACTCTTGACCTCACTTGTTACGGATATGACCTTAGCATGCAACCTACGCTTAGAAATCCTTTATTATTTAATATTTATAAACTGAATGTGAGGATTACTGTTAAGCTTTATTTGCTTTGTGTTTTTTGTGAAACACATGGTTTCTCTCAGTGCATTATATTAAGCCTGGCGGGCCACCAGGCTTTACTTGTGCCCCCACCGGGCTAAGCATTGCTTATTTTTTAAAGTCTTTTTTTAAAATGTTTGCATTTTTTAAGACTTTGTAGTTGGTGTTCGGGTATTAATCTTACATTCTTTCAATAACACATATTTATCAAGTGATATTTTTAAATTTCCTGTCAACTTTAAACATTTTTTAACTCAAGAACACAACGGTCCGCTGGATGAATGACTGCCCCAGAGCCCAACCACCAGGCTTAGTAAGTTTTCTGGTGGAAATTTTGGACACAAATTGCAGGAATGAAGCAACAGGGAGTTATCACCCCAGTTAGTAAATTATTTTAGTTCACTTGAGAATTTGGCATAGTGGGAACTTGTTATTTTGCTAATCTTGTCCACATTATTATGTATGTCCATCTAAATTGTTTGTTACAACAGTATGGGTAATGGTTAAAGAGATGTTGTGCCTGAGAACATCTCTGGCATTCCTCTTTAGGAATGCTGATCGTCCGTTCCTCCTCTTCTTCTCTTTGGCTCATGTCCACACGCCCCTGTTCACAACGCCTGCCTTTGCTGGAAAGAGCCGCCACGGTCGCTATGGCGACAACCTAGAAGAAGTGGACTGGATCATTGGTAAGTCAAAAGGCGTAAACCTAATATGTTAATAAGTGCAAATCTTGTGTTAGACCTCAGAAGGCAGGAATGTTTTATTTTACTTAAGGACTTCATAACTGACTAAAAGCATAAGATTTCAATAAACTTTAAGTTTTAAAGAGTGGAAAAGGGAAAGAATGAGTGACCTTTTACTGTGTTATCTCAGATGATTGCATCTCACCAACCTCCACTGTTTTCAGGTAAAATAACGGAAACGGTGGATTCACTCGGCCTGGCCAACAATACCTTCATGCATTTTACTTCAGACCATGGTGGGCATTTAGAAGATTCTGATTCTCTTATCGGCCAGAAAGGAGGCTGGAACAGTATATATAAAGGTCAGTCATACATCAGGGTGATTTTGATCGATGACACTCCCACAAATATTTGTGTAATTTCTGCCTTTTTGCCTCATCTCCAGGTGGGAAAGCAATGGGAGGTTGGGAAGGGGGGATCAGGGTCCCTGGTATTTTTCGCTGGCCTGGCAGACTGGCAGCAGGGAGAGTAGTTGATGAGCCTACGAGCCTCATGGATCTCTACCCCACCCTGAAATACTTAGCAAAGGACACCCACCCAGATAGGTACAGACCAATACTTTATAATATGACACTTTTGTAATCTTCAACAGCTCGTCTAGCCAAAACAACAACAAAAAAAAAAAGAGAAAAATGTCTGGATGCGAACTAAATCTCACTTTAATTCCTTTAGCGTAAAGCACAGGTGCACACACTTTACAAGGGAGGTCATCAAGATTTTTGTCACAGAATCTTCACATACATCAAATCTGTGTTGTTCCTCATGCATTCCTCACAGTCCTCTCTTCTCTTACTCTGACTCTTTCTCAGACAGTTAGATGGCTATAACCTCATGCCACTGCTGGAGGGGAAAGCTGCACGATCAGAGCATGAATTCATGTTCCACTACTGCGGTGTGTACCTGAATGCGGTGCGGTGGCATCCACCTGATAGTAAGTTCACACACGCAGAAACAGAAATGTGCTCAGCCATTCAGCAGATGTATATTTTCAGATTTAATGAGGTATGAAATATTTCCATGAGACAGAATTGAAACGGATCTTATCATGACTGTTTTGTGACGTGTGGCTTTTCACTAAAGGATGACAGAAAAAACAGAAAGTGACAGAAAAAAAAACACAACAAAGTTGAGACATTTCATTGTCTTAGAACCCACATATTGAACATAACATATGATAATGTTATGTTAAATGGTAAGTAGAGATGTATATGTCTGACTTTTGTAGTTAAATTCTACTCTCCGGTCAGGTGTTTCCCTGTCAATACATATTTTTTTGTACAGCTGTAATGGGAGTTATAACAACATTTATGTAAAAACATTCATTTTTGCCCTTTGTCTTCATTAATGATCTACAGCTGGAACAGTGGTGACATCAACTGTGTGAGAAAACTGAATCTAAAAGAGAGCTTTACTATTATTTGAAAACAGAAAAAATGCAAGCTGACATGTCTTGTGCATGCAATTATTATAGTGGCCGTTAGAAATAAGAGAAGTGTCCCAGTATACTCCATTGAGAATCTAAGCTTTCCTAAAAGGTTCCATCATTTTCTGTTACATAAAAGGCAGTGGTTGTTATGTAACAGGAAAAGTTGTTCGGATAAACCAGAACAACTTTGCTGAACTCCGTTCAGCCTTCCTGTTTTCTGCCGTTGTCAGACTGGGCTCTCTGGTTCTTTTGGTGAACTGCTGCAAACATTTACTAGCGATTTGTTTTCAACATTGTCAGTGCCCAAACTGCCTGTTACAACACGTTCCCACTTGTCAAGTTTTTTCTCTTTCCTGCTTCCTGGTTTTAGTGCCACATTTTTTTTTTTTTATAGATGTTCCCAAATAAAAGCAATGACATCAAACAAACCATTTGGTAGGCTTGTTTCCACTGGTGATGTCTGACTTTCTCGGCAAAACATTATGCAAACGTGATGGTGAAGAAATCACTAGGTGTTTCTGGCTTTTGTTGTGTGTCTCTGTTAGGCAACTCCATCTTCAAGGTGCATTTTTTCACGCCAAACTTCTTTCCGCCGGGCGCTGGGGGGTGCTATGACACTAGGGTTTGCCTGTGTCATGGCCAACATGTGACCCACCATAACCCACCGCTGCTGTACGACCTTTTCCACGACCCCTCGGAGTCCCGACAGCTGACCCCTGAGACTGAGCCTCGATACGCTGAAATCCTCCAGCAGATTGCCAAAGCCGTAGAGAAACATAAGAGCACCTTTCCAAGTAAAGAGGGATCTGATGACGTTCAAGTTCAACCCAACACAATTCAAAACCAAATGAGCTGGGAAAAGATTTTGTGGAGACCCTGGCTGCAGCCGTGCTGTGGGACCTTCCCTTTTTGTGGGTGCAAGGAAGACAAAAACATTTAAAAATAGGTTTCGGGTTAGTGAAGTTCTTCCTTGCTGACATATGTCTGCAGGTTTACTGCTTAAAAAATTAAAAAAATTAAACTAATTTACATATTAGTTAAATTTTTTAATAGTTTTTTTTTTTTTTATTATCGTCATTTGACAAAAGTGAACCATGTATTTGGAATTTGAGCATTTCAGGCTGTGCAATCATTCTGTATGGAAGCTTTTTGATTTGAAACCTTGTCCCAATCAATTTGTTTTAGAAATAATGTGACTATGACTATGTTTCTATCACTAAGAGAAATTAAAAAAGAGAGTAAATTAAATGTGAAACAAAATGTAACCAGAATAACTCAAACTGCGTTGATATGAACGAAGCAATTTAAAGTACTGTGCTGATCAGACAGTTTTTATACTGTGTAAATAATTTGGTTAATCCAGAGAAACTCCTTTTAGTTTGCATTTTGTGGAGTACTTATTCTTATCCAGCAACCCAGAACGGGAACATTTAGTTGATATACTTCAGTCAATCCAGAACAGGAATCAAAAATATTACCTTCCCAATCATTTACAACAAACAGATTCAGAGAAACTCCTAGTAGTTCATAATTGTGAAGCACTTTTGTTGTTTCTTTTGCTTTTCTTCTGTTTTTCTGTTCGTTTGTATGTCCTCTAATTCATGTAAAGTACTTTGAATTACATTGTTGCTGAAAAGGTGCTACATAAATAAAATTAGCTCACCTGATATTGTCCCACATTTTGTTGCAAGTCATTCTCATCCTCATTGTACAGAACGTTTTTTTAATGCTCATGAAATAAAAACTGCATCTTGTACTTATTTGCAAATTTATAAAATAATAAATGAATAACAGTGTAATGTACTCTTGTGTTTATTACCTAGTGTTATCTAGCCCTAAAATTTATCAAGCTAAGACATCTCTATTTTTTTTCCTCTGCTGAAGCTGTCAAGCATAAACCAGGCTGAATAAGAATAACTATCAACTCTTCCCATAGATGCTCTACTACTCAATTGACATCCACATGAATATGGATGTCCTTTTTTTTTTTTTTTTTTTTTTTTTTTTTTTCCAAAAGTCAAAAATGTGTTGTGCTGATAACATATTTGACCAGTTAAAAACATTCTGGTTTAGAAGGTCCAGAATACCAGCAATCTCTTTGTGATGTTGTATGTTATTTTCTCTCCAGAAGTGTTATTTCTATAATTCAAAATACTAAAGATAAGTTTGCTGTGATGACCCTTCCATTGCTTTGAGCATTGGGAACATTTCCATTGAAGGGTTTCTTGGTGGTTTGATTTCTCTAAGGCATGCTGCATGAAGTTCTGCTTAAAACTTCATATCTGGTTCTTTTTCATGGGCTCATAGATCTTTGCTGCAGAGCAGGTCATTTTAGACCCTGATATATCATGAACATGAACCATTGGAGGTTTTTGAATTTTCTTTAGCACTTTAAATATTTTAAAGTGTTGTTTTTATTTTATTATTTTTAATGCCAGATTGTTTGTGCTAAGCCATTTTACAAAAAGGCTTAGGTCCTGCTAAGCATTTTGTAAAATGAAAGTAGTTAACTCTTTGCACCATTAGGGGGCAAAGTCAGACTGCGGTTAAAACGATGAATGGTTCTACAGTGTCTTGAGGTAGGAAAAGAAAACGCCAAAATGAAGTTGGAATTCTGTCTGATGATGAATACGGTAACAAAATAAGCATTAGTTTGCATCTTTTTTGCAAGAAAAATAATTCACATTCAGCCACTGCAGAACATTGCTGCAGTATTCAGCATTCTAAGTTTTGTATTCGGTGTTCTCTCTATTCTTTGTTCTGCGCCAGTTTCCTTATGCTCCTTCCTCACCGTCTCCTCTGACCTCTGACTTCATAACCTTCTCCTCTTTTCTGCAGCAGACACCATAATACTTTTATCTCTTCTCTTCACTCGCAACCCGTCATTAAGATCAAGTGCACAAAGTCTGCTTTACTGAATTAAACCAGTGCCAGGCAAGGGGAGCTGAGGGGGGACTGACCTACTTTGACATGCTTTAATAATAAAACGCTATGAAGTACAGTGTGAACTCCTTCATCATAGGTGTCATCACCATTTGTTATCACCCTTATCATCATCGTCATTGTTTCCCCTCCAGCCATGGCAGGCAGTCCCAGCATCAAAGTTAGCAAAAGCAGCATCTGATAATTTCCCTTCCTCCTCTGTTTACTGCTCTTCAAAACTCATTTTTGCTTCTACTCCTAATTTTTGCCCTTCCCCTGCAGAAAGTGCTCATGTCGTAAGTGAGGAGACAAATTTCATCACCTTCATCATCACCACTGTAATTGCTGCCATCACAGATGTAGTGTTTATTCCCGCCCCCCCAACCTGCCTCTCCCCAGCAGTGTCCCGTACATCAAACACTCTGCGAGTTCATTACAGTAGCCACTCCATTATGTCCCTAACGGTAAATCATGCAGTCAAGCATACATAACGACATTTGGCTGTACATCAGAGTTAATGATGGCTGGTGGGGTAGAATGTTTCTGGCCGTACATCATGTCACACAGGAGGGCTACTGTGTGCACACACACCCACATGTAAACCGTGGTCATGTGCATGGGGCCCAGACGAGCGCACATTCATGACCGAGCATGTGCACAGTATATCATTCTGAGCAGTTTGGTGGTTTTCTGTAAAGGTCAGTGTTTCATAGGGTGCCGTAAAGCATTTTTAGAACCCAGCGTTTGTCGTACGCAAACACACACCACCTTGGAAATGGAGGACTGAGGCATGAGCGCGTAAACATGCTGTAGATTTCTTCCCTGGAACACAAATAAAGTTAGAAGTGAGGCTGGCGATGTGTTGTTGTCATGTTTTGTTTTTGTTTTTTTCTTTTGATATTCATGTGGCTGTGGCCTATGTATGAAAAATACGAGAACAGGAGGTCATTATAGACCAAAGATGTCCTTTTTTTTAAAAAAAATTGATTTTGGAAATAATGTTTCTCATGTTTGCAGCTGGATTTATTTGCCATTGAAATTAAATGGCAATGCCAAGGCTTGATGATGTTGTTGTGGCATATTAACACACACAAATATAATGTGACAGCTATGCCATCAATCAGATTCTATGGTCTTTTGAGATCTTACAAATGAACATCTCAACTTTCAACCTTCTGTGAAGTATATTTACAGTCTGATGGTGCCTCGTTACTGTGTGTTTTTACCATCTGGGAACCACACAAATTGGAGAAAATAATTCATGAAACAACACTACACAAGTTAATTAGCGATCATTTATTTTTCACAGCTTGAACTGATTGCACTTTCATGTTTTATGATCAAAAGAACAGTGTGAAAACAGCTTAAAGTGTAAGCCAGTTAAGTAGTTGAGCACAAGGAAGTGTAGCAAGATATTAAGCTACTTTTAATTTGAGATTTTAAACCAAATAGTCTTACCGCTTATCAGTAATAAGCCTAAATAGTGAGTTCTTTACCTCACCAAGGAGCCTTGTCAAGTAAAATGAAGCATGAGTAGATTTCTGTGCATTTCTCAAGATGAGAATAGATTTAGAATTCACACTAAAATCAATTTTCCTAATCACTTATGAACAAACTAAAATTTTTGCCAATCAAGCTGAGATTCACTCAGGTGAGATTTGCTCTCCAATTAGACACGAGAAACACAAAAGTCTACTCCAACAGATTACAGGGAAACTTTATAAATTGGAGATTATGGCTCAAAATAGTATGACCTGAACTTTATAAAAGTCAGAGAATCACCAGGAACTTATGAAGTTCTCTTCTAAATAAATAGGTTTCATGTTTGCATGATCTAGGTTTGTTGCTAGAGGTAAAAGTTAAATATGACCAAGATTTAGAGCCAGTCACATCTGATCAGCTTTCAATGTTAGAACTGCCACAAGAGAACAAGAATAGCACATTAGCTTAAGTGCCTGGATCTGTCCAGGTGTGTTGTTCTGGCTCCGCTGCTTCTCTTCTTGGCTGATGGGGAAATCTTGGCACAAACGACTGTTAAAATAAACCCAAAGGTCAGATGAGGCATGGTGTTAGTTCCGGTACAGCTCACTGGACAAGCTGGGTGTTTCCTTATTTGTGAGTAATAACTGACGCTATCAATATTCAACATACAAAGTTACAACTAATCACAGATTATTTTTCAGCTTTCTGATTTTCTGAAATTTATTATAAGGAAAGTGCACAAATATAAAATAAGGTGAACAAGGTTTTAAAATACAAAGTGTTTTACAGGAATTCCTACTTGGCCAATTAGCCTAATAAAAAGACCAATTCTGTTAGAATCAGATTTAGCTTTTTTCACTAAGCTTATGCACACAAACAAGGAATTTGACTTTGGTTCCACTTTGCTTTCAACTAATACATTTTAAATATATATATATATATATATATATATATATATATATATATATATATATATATATAATTACAGTTTTGTATTATAAAAATGTCCACTATACAGTGTTTTTACAAAAGAGGAAAACATGGTTCAATGCGTACACATGTTGATCCGTTCACACTCACTCAAGTGTTCCCCAGAGTGATAGAAAAGGGGAAGAAACTGTCTGTCAGCTGATTTCAGCAAATATTGCTCTGTAGCGTTGCCTGAAGGTAAACGACAAAACAATTTGTGTCCAAGGTGTGAGGTCTCCAGACATTGCTGCCTTTCTCCTGACCTAATACCTGTACAACTCCTGGATGTAGGGAAGGTCAGCCTTTATGATTCTCTTTGAAAACATAATTGTTTGTTGAGGTTTGGACCCGTCCTGCTTTGTGAATGAGTCAAAACACACAGTGCTGGGTGTGTAGAAGAAGTGCAGACTCCTTGTGTTGCTGTATTAGGTTCAGGCTCTGCTGGACCTTCTTCTGAGCAGTGTCTATGTGTGAGGACTATCTCAGGCCCTGAAAAAGGGGCGTGTCCTTTAGGAACTGGAAGTGATCCACAGTAGACAGTGTGTTGTTGAAGATGGTGAGGCGAGGGCGTGTTCGTTTTCAGTGAGTTAAGTACCAGGTGGTTCTGAATCCAGACAGTTCCAGTAGTGTCATCTGTGACCTTCAGAAGTTTTGCAGATAGGTTTTCTGAGGTGCAGTCATTTGTATACATACAAAAGGAGAGTATGCACACTTACAGGGTGCTGATGGTTTTGGTGCTGGAAGAGGATGCTCTCCAGCCTCACCTGCTGCTGCAGGTCAACACTGTGACATGGGTGAGCTTCTGGTCAAAGGTGTCTGGGTTGATGGTGTTGAAAGCTGAGCTCAAGTCCACAACAAGAATCCTGGCTAACATCCCTGGGTGGTTGAGGTGGTGCAGGAACATGGAGAATGAACATGGAGTTGATCATGGGAGACAGACAGAACCCAACAGAAGGAGCAAGTGAAGAACAAAGAGACTGGGCAGCTTAACATAGTGAGGAGGAGTGAAAGTCGGTTACAGGCAACCGACTGCAACCGGGGAAGGCAGCTAGTGAAACTAGAAGAGGAAATGCCAGGCAGCTGGGAAAGAGAAGCAAATGGCAAATTATTAAAGCCTAATTTGCTTTAATAAATTAGGCTTTAATAATTCCCAGGCGGTCATTTCGGAGCACCTCAATTTGCACCGCTTGCGTCCGATCTCAGTTCCACTTCGCCGCAAACTACAGAGCTCCTACAAGATCCATGTAGCGATAAACAGAGATAAATACGGATGAGTGGTGTCATAAAATGCTGTAGTTCTTAACTTCCTAAATTAATATTTTCCATTCATTCCCCTCCCATTTCCTCTGCCTTGACTGGCACTCCTGCTGTGACCTGAGAAGAAACTTGACATACTAGGTTTCAGAGGTAGAACCACACGTTTTGTGTGTATGCAGCCACATCTGATGCTGACAGCTTATGCATAAATATTTTCATTAATATCGCTGGCATTTTGAGCAACTATAGGGTGAATTATTTTGAAAATACGGATGGTGTGCTTGTGCAATTGGTTCTAATTTTGGTGGATGGCTCTGTAGATGTGCAGCGGACACAGTGTAAATGCTTTCATTGATTTAATGGATGAGCACTTACCGTACTGTGGAGGCTGCAGTAAACAATAACAGACATAAATCTAGCAAAATATACCCATCACCGAAAATGTGTCTGAACTAACAGAACGAATAAACTAGGATGAGTTAAAACAATGAAAATAATCAATACGAATAAAAATAAATAAAAGAAACAAAGAGTTCAAACAACCTATTATAGAAATGCAACAATAACAGCAAAATCTAGCTGTAAGTGTGACAATTAATAAGATGTCATTTAAAAAAAAAAATACAGCACATCAAAATTGATGTACTGCAAGCCCATGACATTCCCTGACGTTCCCTGCAAATGTGTGAAGTAAGTTCCAGGAGTTCAAATGATCTATTTGTGCAGGAACTTGCTCTGTACAGATATACAAACTACTTCTCAAACATTTAATTTTTGTTGTGTTTAAAATGCAATTCATAGGTTAATCTTAAAAAAAAACCTTAGGAGTGGGGAGTACAACTGCTTTAGACCAAGCAACCATGCAAGGTTGTTATGTGTGTGAATGTGTGTAAAGATGTCATGTCTGTGATTTACATGGGTTTGTGTTGTGCAGTGCAAAGTCTAAATTACCTCCCAAGGCACCAGGCAGGAAACAGAGTGGCATTCACAAGCAAGCACACCCATATATATACACACATATATTATCTCTCCAATGTAATTATGCTGACAAACACTTTCAGAGATTAGCCCAGTCAAACAGACATAAACCTGGTCAAGATTACAGTTTTGTTTCTCCTTTAGTGCGAGAACGATTTTGAGGAGGTGAAGTTTGATTGGAACCAGATAAGGAAGATGTTACACACATACAAGAATTACAGTTCACTGCACTTAGAGATGCACACACAGCACAACCTCTCTTCCTGTCCTTAGGCCTCAAAAACTGGCAAAAAATGACTCCAAAGCTATCATATGTTTTTTTTTTTTTTTTTTTTTTGCTTGGCTCTCAGAAATAACTGCTCTGAGGTTTCTTGTTGCAGAGGCACACTTTGACTTTGAGGCAAAGCAAAAAAAAAAAAAAAAAAAAATTGCAGCAACAACCTAAACTACTTCCAGTTTCTTGGACGTCTCAGGGTGGTGTGTATAATTTAAACCAATTATAGGTTTTCAAAGAGCTACCTTCTCCCACATCACACTTTAAACTGCAGACTCACACTAAATCACATCCAGGCGGCATCTGTGTGGTTTATTCTCAGGATGGAAATACGACAGAATGTCAGTATATAGGCTGTACGAGATAGTAAAACTTGACCTGCATTTGTTTGAGGCAACAGAGTCTACAAATTCTTGGGTTGACTTCTATTTGTTTTGAGATTTAAATGACCTTTGGTTAAAGCAAATTTAATTGGAAAATTAGTTTGTAGCACTACTTAATGCAGTTTGTATGGTAAATTAACTGACATGTGGTTTTTGTAGAACCTACAAGTTGCATTCACAACACTTGTAGCTTACTTTCACAAAATGTATTATGTTACCTTCCTGGATATTATGTGTTATTTTCAAGAATTTAAAGGTTACTATGCAACTTACAGACACGTTTGTGGAGTTAATACCAAACATTTTGAATACTGGCTCTCACAGTCATTTTAATATAGGCTGGTCCTCAGAGTAGGTCTTATGTAAGTTCTGTTGTAGTATTTTTATTCTAGAAAGACCATTTTAACTTGTAAATTCTGAAAATAACCTGTAAGTTCTGTTTAAGTTTTAAAGACTAAACTGCAAGTTCCACAAAAGTAACCTGCAATTTGAGGGTAAAGTAAGTACTACTTGTTCTCTACAAGTACGTAAACTGAAAGCACAGAGTAAGTTATGGTAAGAACACTATAAAATCTGGATAGTCTGTTAAAATTTTTTGAGAATTTTAAAATAAAAGATAACTACAAAATAAACTTGCCTGTATGTTCTGATTAAGCTCTGGAAGGTAATCTGTCAGCTTCGGGTAAATTATGAAGCGATTACTTAGTTGAGGGTCAGTTCTACTACATAACATGTAGACTAAGACTAAGTTGTAGCTTATGGGTAAAAGTAATTAATATAAAAAAGATGAGGGAAAAAATAAAAAAAAATATGAATCAAATACTAGAATGAATTTGATTAGTTCCTTTTATCACATATACTATATCTTCCCAAGTAAACTCACAAATTTATGTCAACATGCACATGAAGGCTTTAAAACAATATGCAAATGCAAACAAAATGGTATTGAAATATCAAAAAACCCTGCGTCTAGATATCCATTTCATAACTCACCATGGCAGGGTCTAAGCTGGTGAATAACAGAGGTAACAGGGGGCATAAGAATGAATAATGGAAAAAAAATGAGCTGATAGTGAAGGAGGGGTGGGAGACATGTGACAGTTTTATAGAAAATGTAGAAACAGTTCTAAGAGATGTGACCAAAAAAATACAGAATGCCTAGTTTCTGTCATTGCAGTCAAAAAGAGATGGAATACAAAATAAAAAAAATAACTATGAAATAAAACTGTTGTAATATGAGTCAGAGATTGACAAAAAAAAAATGGAACATGTTATGGAAGAGACAGACTGCAATGATTAGCAGGAAAGAAAATCTGCAGAGAAAGATGCTAAAATAGGGATGTGTGAGAGAAAACGATTCCCAAATCTTTACAGCACTTCCCCACCCCCTCCTCCACTCATACCCACCTCCTCAGGACTCACTTCAAGGGTGAATGATAAAAACCTGGAATAATTAATGTGGCACAAATGAGGAGTTGATGTTGTATTTCTCTGGAAATGTAGACGTGCTCTTTAAAAAAAAAATGTGCTCAATGTGTGAAAGATGCACAGACAGAGAGCATGAAATGGAAATGGTAAAAAAGAAACAAAAAATTGGAGACAGAATATTCTACACAATCTGGAGAGTTCAATTGTATATCCTTTTGCACACTATTAAAAGAAGATATTGCAGTTGGACAGTTGGTTTTAGTACTTTAGTCGTTAGTATATTTAATAAGATTTTTCCAGCTAACAGTATGGATTATGGTTTGATAAAACCCACTGTCATGATATCAAACTCTAACAATTTAAATATGGCTCAATTTAATGCTTTGGTTGTAAATATATGTGCACTATTCTAATTACATTTCTGGCATTTACTTTGATTTTTAGCTTAAATCAAATTAGTTGAGTGGTAATCTCTTAACTTTCTGTTCTGAGACCAAAAGTAATGAATTCTGTCTTTTCTGCATAAAGCTCGAGATAATTCTGATCCATCCAGTGACTGATATTATGGACCCAGGCACTGAGGTCATGAGGTCACGTGGAGACACAAAAGTGAAAAGGTGTTTGTGCATCAGCAGCGTATTTTTGCAAATTTGGTAGACCTAGAGTCCAGTTCCACTTCAGAAAAGCAATGTACTTGTTTTTCCCAATAGAATCTCAGTGCTTTAATTCATAAATGTAGTAATAAACCTAAAGTTCTAAATTCAGCAAAGTTGTTTGTTAACTTAATGATGGAGGGTTTGACAGAGTAAGCTAGACTACCTGTGATTTTAATTTGTATTCCTTCATTCATTTATTTATTTTATGTTAGATACCACTGGGCTTTCGATAACCTTTACACTGAGTAAATCAGAAGAAGTTTTTGGCAGAGTGGGAGACACAGCATCCACAGGGCATCATTTCTAACAAGTTCCAAAGGGGGTGTTTGTTTCTTGTTGATTATCCAGATCAGATATTTGTTCTGAATTTTTCCTCATTTGCTAAACCTTCCCAGATGATACAGTTCTTATGTTACTAGAATAAAACCTTTTGGGACCATGCAGACTTGTTATGGCATTGTTCACCTGTAAGTTAAGTTGTTTGAGTTGGAGCTATAAAAGGGCGTATAGAAGATATGGCTACATGTGAATAAATAAAGATAGGTCTTAACATGTTGAACGGAGAGAAAAAAAAAGAGGCAGCTTTCTTGAGTGATGGAATTATTTGTCATGGCTCGGGAGATGACGAGAGAGGAGCAAAAATGAACCAGGGGTTGAGTGAAAGAGAGATGGAGTTAGGAGAATAGATGCAAAGAAAGATGGAGAGGGGTTCAGAGGGCATAATAATGACAAAATGACAAGAGGATGATCGAAGCATGGGTCATGTTTACCCACAGGAGAGGGAGGCTGAGAGACTCTGCAGGCTGGATGGTGACAGCAGGCTGAAGGGTTACTGTTTACGGGAGAGAAGGAGAGATTGAGGGATATCGATGTGGGGGAGGAAAAAGAGAGATGAAGAAAGACAGTTCAGGATGGAAAAAGGGCTTCTGGCCCTGAAAGGAGAAGCGGCTGATGAAGCTGAGGAATGATGAAAGCTGAAAGGGGAGAATGAAATCTCAGAGGGAAGAGACATACTTGAAAATAATTGAAAAATAAAAGAAAGAAAAACAAAAAACAAAGTGGAATCAGATCTAATCAGAATGAAAAGTCCACTGCAAAGGAGCATACTTCTTTGATGGTTCAGATAGATGTGGGACATGTAAGGGTCTCCATACTCAAACAGGAAGAGGTTAAACTTAACTGTTTTGACTGGGGGGGGGTTTCAGAAGGAAGAAGCAGTGAAGAAAGCAACTAGAATTAGTTTGAAAAAGGTTCCATTTTAATCTTGAGCAGAGAGACAGTTACATCATCTGTAAAGTTGATGGAGGTGTAGAAAGGGCAACCCTGAAAGAAAACGTGTTAGGCTGCAAAAGTCCTTCACCTGAAGTACAGTACACTTTTAAGAATTACAACAGCCCTTGCAAACCACAGCTATAAAAGTATGGTTTAGATCAACTAAAGTTCTGTGACAAACCTGAAACATTGCTATATCTTTTTTCCAATCTGACTGACGTTGAGCTATTTTGCAAAAATTGAAAATTTCAGTTTCTTTATGTGCAAAACTGGGAGAGACATACTGCAAGACTTGCAGCTTTAATTGCAGTCAAAGAATCGTGTCTGTATGGCTGAATGCATGTCTCACTCTTCAGGTTTCAGGAAAGAGATTTTGAATGCCACCATTTTCTTTACATTACACAGTTATATCAATTTTATATCACATAAAATCTCTATGCAATCATCAAACATCAGAGTTTGTAGTTGTGGTAAGACAATGTGAAAGGAATTGTTTTGCATGACACTGTGATCAAGTTGGTAATCAGCCAGAAATAAAGAACACGTCGGATCATGAGAACAAACCTTTTTTTTTTTTTTTACTGTTGACTCAAACTGACTGGCATATTGTCTATTACATCACGCTTCTGCAATTTTATCTTGAGGGAAAATCAAGAATTGTCCAAGAAGTGTCTTTGCATGCAACTCTGGAACTGTTAAGGTCAAAAATGATGTGCCTACAATCAACAAAGTCACCACATCCAACATGTAGGTGGAAAAGATCTTTCTACTCCAAAGAGTGTTGCAAGTAAGCTATAGCTTGCCAATGACGAAATGCTGATCACATGTGCACACAATTTGAAAATTGGCGTACAGATCTCCTGAGGGAGGCAAATAACACAGAGGCTGCAGCCCAAAACACCTGTAGGTTATACCCATAAACAAACAAACCAGCTTATTTTAGCAAAAAAACATCTAAATGCACTGGCAGTTAGCATATAGTTAGCATTTGCTAATTATCAGAAGGTGCAAATTGCTTACAGCATAGGGTTCATTTATTTCCTGCACAGATAAACACTGATTACAATTAGTCAAGTTTTATAAGTCATTAGAACTTGACTATATGCCTTGGAATAATAATAATAATAATAAAAAAAAGATATTTAATAAACTTTTTTTCACAGTTGTCAGAAAAAAGAAATAAAAAAAGTCAGTCCAAACAAATTTGAGCTACATTCAGATGCTTCAGTGTTTATCACAGCTCAGGACAGCATACAAGAGTGGGGTGATTATTTTGTCATTAGAGCCTAATGCGTTGAGATAAACAAAATGAGAGAAAAAATTACAGCTCAATAATCCAGCCAGTGCTAATCACAGACTGCTTACCAATTCTCGGTTTCTAAAAGGTCGCTATTTTGGAAAAATGAAGCCCTGTGAACATAAATCCTACTTGACTGAAAGAATCATTACCCGACTTTCTGTAATTCCTTTGGGAAATTAAAGAAATGTACACTGTTTTCTCTTCATCCTTCTTTTTAATAAATGCAGAGATTTAGAAAACATACAGGAGATTGTTTTACTTCAAATTGGGGACCCGTGCTACACCATTAAAGTCACCTTTTCTGGGGGAAAAAATGAAAAGTATATATGTTGTGTGTTTGCACTTCATTCAGTATTTGTATACAACTTCTGATGATGGTACAGTCAGGTCTGTAAGATGAATAAGTGAAACCAACGAAGAAGCCTGTACTGCCTTTTCTTGTGTGGCAGCATTTTGAGTAGTTCGTAAATAAATAAAAAAAATAACTGCGACTAAATGACAAGTTAAGATAAAAACCTTGAAGTTAAAACTGAAATAAATGAATGTTTCACACCCTTCTTTGTGTTTCTGGAGCACATTTGATCAGCCCTGGTTTAAGATCCAAAATCTCATCTTGACTCATTTTCCTGTACCTAAAATCATTTTACAGTTTCATTATAGTTTAATCATAGTTTCATTATAGTTTTACAATGTCATCATAATAATGCTTATTCATTCTTTGCTTTTTACTGTGGATTTTACTGAGACTACAAGTAAAATCCACAAGTAAAATCAATATAAATAGTATACTGAAGTAGGTCATATAGCACAATTCTACACTGTAAGTCAAAGTTTGGGGGTAAGGCAAAAAAAAACTGTCATATTTTGAGTTTACCTCAGAGGAGATGTCTGTGTGAGAAATAGATGAACGAGCAAGATAAACATGGAGAAACCGCTGAGTCAGCCTGATGGGGGAAAAAAATGGTTATAATGAGGAAGCAGCAAGTGGGAGAAGATGAAAAATACGATATAAAATTTAGAAAGACAAAGACAAGATAGAAAAAACCTAAAAGATAAGAGGCATAAATAAGGAAAAAATATAAATAGAACGATGAAGACAGCAGCCGAAACGAGGCTGCACTTTAACTGAATTTGTTGAAATGTCACATGACAGCCTATTTAGAAATCTCTTTTTTAGGATTGGAGCTTGACAGTGATGACAGTAGGTGAACAGTTCAGACTGCTGACTACTTCATGAAGTAGAACCATCTGAAAAAAAAAAAAAATCTCTTTTTTTTTCTCCTCTTCTATTTTACCCACTCCCACTTCATCTTACTTGCTGACTGACATTGTTGGCATCCTGTTATTTATTAAAACGTGCCAAATGACATCATTCTTTTCCTGTCAGAAGATGGAATAACCTCACCCTAAGCAGCATAAGCATAATTTATTTGCAGAGGTAAAGTTAAAGCCTCCAGCAGTGTTGAGTACTACGCCCGTCCTGCTTAAAGGACATCGCTGGACAAACGATGAGTTCAGAAACTTCACATAACTTTATAGTTCTTTTACCAACAGTACAATAAAAAATACCAACAATTTACAAAATTATTTCATGGACATGTTTCCACTCCTGCTCCTGCTTCACCGCCGGCAGTCTCTTCTTACATTAGAAAATATTTCACTGCTGTTTTCAACAACGAACACTGAAGAATTATTGAGCAGTCCTCTGAAAACAATTTTAATGTCATTGCCAAAAATACAGTTGTGTAATCTCGTGCAAAAAAAAAGAAAAAGAAAAAAAAAAAGTTGGAAAATTACATCTGTAATTTCAGGGGGGTGTGGTGGAAATATCCCACAGTAATAAAATATGTTTCCATCACAATCACACAATTTTTGCCAGCCAAGCCGTACAGGGTTGATTGTTAAATAGGCAGTACTTAGTTTTCCCCTTTAAAATTTAACAAGGCTCAAGTATACAAGGGGTAAGTTCTTTGACTATTCCTTCTTGCCTAATCACTCTTGATTTTCCAATATATACAGAGAAAAAGAGGGATTAAGGTTATTTTTCTGGAACAGATTATGCAGGTACAGCCAAAGATTAATCCATGTAGAGATTTTTTTAACACATCTTTATTACAGGTGCCAATAAAATTGTCGACATCTGTAAGCATCTCTTTATGGGTTTCTTATTAGGTAGAACGTCTTTTATTTTTACCTTGAAAACACATATCCCATGTGGTACCCCTCAGGATAAGATCACTTTCTTATATATTGTTTTGCTATTGCAATAGATTGCACAAATAGCCGAGGGGATATTTTGAACAATAGAGTTCTTTGTTCCTGAGTTGTGACCAAGAGGTGCAACATATTGTAGGAATAAGCCACCCTGCTTCTCCTGCATCTTACTGACTGAATCTGTGTGTTGCAAGAGTTGCATCAACATATGCATTACAATAATCTGCTTCAAATAAATAAAAAAATAACAAAACAGTCACTTGCCAGTGCTGTCTTTAATGAAAAACATTTCTGCTATTACGACTCAATAATCAAAGGTTAAAGTGAAGCTTTTGCCTATGACTCACAAGACAAGACTATAATCAAAGCAGATGGTAGAGGCAGCATTTGAATTTCTTTTAGCTTTAAATGCTCAGGAATACTGGACGTGTGCTGCATATCTGAGGCAGCAGCAGCCAGTGAATCTCTGTCAGTCCGGTTAAATTCAGCTGACAGGATGACTCCTGAGTTTGGGTCTAAATATAAGGTGAGCGCTTAAGGGGATATTTTCTCTCCTCTCCAGTCCTCTTACTTTCACATTTTGGGTCTCACTTCTGCGTCGCCCACCTCTCTTTCTCTGTTTAACTGACAGTCTCATTTTCTCTCTTCTGTTGTTTCTTTACTCAATTTGTTCTTAAGTCTCCTTTTTGTCCTGTAATTTATCTGTCTTCTGCTTTTCGTATAAATCCTCCATTACTCCTGGGACTATGGGGGTGTTGTTCCACCAGAGACAGTTTACTTTGAGAAAAAACATCCTTCTATGATCTCATGAAGATCTGCAATGGGCTCTTGGCTTGTCTTACTTTTGCAGAAAGAAAAACAAAATATCACCACATAGGAAACATGACATGTCTGAATCTAGTTCACAAGATTTGTGAACTTTCCAAGTACTAAATCCAAGCCTCTTCAGAGTCAAAACAGCAGTGTTCTCAGTTCCTTAAGCTCATCTTGGTGTGGAATTTAACTTTAATTTAAACTTTTCCAGATTGCACAGTTGATGACCTAATTTTGAAGGACATTGTTGCATTCAGCAATCACCAGTCTCATTTTGGGCTTTTTCACAGTTTTTCATGCAAAAAACAAACATGGCTTGCTTTCAAATGCATCAGTCTGATTGTACACACACGACTGATCACAATGCACCAGTCCTGAGATGAGTCAGACCACCTCCGGTTCGTGTGACTCAGAAACTTCTCCTCTTGCATCTCCGATGGCTTTGCCTGCTCTCTCTGTACCGTCTACCTTGCACATGACTACACACAGGCCCCCAAAAAATAAAAATAGAAATAAAACAATTACTAGGTCACATAATATGGCAACATGCACAGACAATAAAACAATTTTCACTTCAAAATATTTACAGAAATTTAGGATCATGAGTGGTATCTATACACACCTCAGAATATTATCTTAACCACAAATGTATTGCAAAAGCAGAAAAAAACATCCATTATGCTATCGCAGTTTCTTTTGCTCAGTCGTGAGCTTGCCACGGACTCTCCTCTCCTCCTCTTGTGCCTGTTCTCTTACTCAGCAAAGATGGAGCTCCTGTGTGCATCTGCAAAAACAGTGAAAACAAAATAAGTGACATGGGAAGCAGACTTGCAACTACTCTTGTCTTTTGCCCT
The DNA here is from genome assembly GCF_001443285.1 of Poecilia latipinna. NCBI lineage: Eukaryota > Metazoa > Chordata > Actinopteri > Cyprinodontiformes > Poeciliidae > Poecilia > Poecilia latipinna. Next base: position 71,027 of record NW_015113914.1, on the reverse strand, counting down.
CTGCTGTTTTGTACATTTTCAGTTTTGATCACATCCTACAGATAAACATTATCCCCCAGTGAAAGTTCACTCTGAGATATTTTTGCTTTGGTGATGGATCATCATCTTTCATATGTAAAAAATAGTTAGCTATAGCAAACAGCCCATCCAAATACGATCCAGTTAGAGAAAGTCCGCTGCAGTAAGTACTGAAAAATCTGGCATAAACAAGAAAGTACAGCTCATACAGGTCTTTTAGTTATTGTGAATTTACATTAAAGGTGGTCACACCTTCTAATTTGTAAATCATGGAAGCTTTATTTAATAAGTTTACTGGCGAAAATCCACAACAACTTGTACTAAAGTCCATAAAAGTTTCATGAGCTTTCAAAACGATGGCTGGATGGGGACACGCCACAAAAACTCAAAACCTTAATGGGAGATCTCACAAAGAGGCTTTAAAGGACAGAACCCCTAAATTATGATACAAAGGAAGACAAAAACAATGATAAAAAAAATCACAAAAATATTTACACATAGTAACGTCTGCCAAATCATTGTACCTTGCTGAAATCCCTTCTCTGATGGTGCAACTGTGTTATGAGCAAAAGATAGAACTCAAATTAACTGCAATACTGAGAAAACCTTGGCTATGAACCAGTATGTTAATTAACAGAAGAGCCTTTTTAGAATTTGTGAACAAATTTCTGAAGAAACCATCTCGTCACAGGAGCAGAAAACTGAGGTTTTATTCAGTCTGTAAAACACAAATTGAGACGTTTTCTTTGATTAATAAATCTTATTTCTTGCATCTGATTTTTCTGCAACCAAACCAGAAAAGGATCACATACACACACAACACACAGCTTGGCAAATTACACAAAATAATGTCAAAGCAAAAGAAAGATTAATGGATATGATTACGTGAGGTTCTTGTTACTCAAATCTTGCAGTGCTCATGCACAACTTAACACACCAGCCAAGTACTACAGCTTCATCTGGAAATATTTACAAGCTCCCTTTAATGTTGTACTGTATATGTCATAAGGTACATAAGTAAGTACTTTCCTGCAGGTCAGTTCAGAGGAATCTGTCAACTCAGCTGCTCTGATATAGATGGATCACCACATTTAAGCTAAAACAGACACAGAGGATAAAGAGGTATCTGAAGCTCTTTCTGTAAGTCACCATACTATAGGAGAATCTCAATATATATGTAGGCTGTGACAGGGAATAAAAGGACATAACCATGGCCGGGGATTGATATTATCCAGTCTTTATTCAGAGTGTGACTTGGTGCTCCCTGTCTTCTCATTTTCCCCCAGTTGACACTCTCTCTTCCTTATTGCTCCGCTTTATTCTGTCTCCCCGCCTGAATCACATCCCAGAAGAAGAGATTACATTAGCAAGGCCTCCTTCACTTTTTTTTTTTTTCTCAGAGGAAAAGAGCATAATTACTGCGCCTAGGCCTCTGCCAGACTTCCTCAGTGCTCTTTGTGTTTTAAGAGACTTAATTTTCACAGCTGAGCCAATGAAATTGAGCAAAATAATTAAAATGGTACAGTAAAGTTTTCACATGACCAAAAATATGACATATTATGAAGATGCTCAGTAGGTTTTTGACAAGCTTAGAATTTTTTTTAACCTTTTAACCCTCCAGATCTTGACATTTGAAAGTGGAACGTCGCATAATGATGGTTTTTGTCCCTTCAATGCATGGAAAGTGTAAAATAAATCAGTACTGGACATGAAAGTTTTCAACAAAGCTTTAGGGACATAGGGCAATAAAATCACTTTTATGCATCCCTCTTGCTTTCCTAAGACTTTGAGTTTTTATGGTTTTTCTGCTTCTAATCAGTTCTTTTATGTCATGAAGGGTTTTTTTTTTATAGTTCACATTGTGAGATGTGAGTTTTCTTTTTAATAAAATAACCCACACTTAGTCAGTTTGGACACGCAGAGTATGTGAACATCAGTTTCTAAGTCTTAAAAGAGATCTAAACTAGTTATAAACTTGAACTTGTTTATTCTAACAAATGAGCATGTGTTGTTTTGAACCATTTGCTTGTATTTATAGCTGACTTTGAAGGTCTTCCTAGTCTCAAGTCTTTTGCATCTTCTCAATGATTTACGTGCTTAGCTCCATCCATCCCCACAGCATAATGTTGCCACCACTGAGTTTTATAGTGAAGATGGTGTGTTAGGGTGATGCGAAGTGACATTTTTCTGCCACACAAAATGTTGTCTAGAAAGTTAGATTTTGGTTTCCTCTGACCAGAATACCTTTTTATGTTCCTCTTACATTTATGGCCAAAGTTAAACAGGGTCTCTTACATTTTCTTTCAACAATAGCTTTCTTCTCACCACTCTTTATTTTATAAAGTTTAGATTTATAGAGACCTCAACCAACAGTCATCCTGTTGCTTTTCACCTGATCTGCAGGTATCTGCAGCTCCTCCAGACATACAGTAACCTCTTGGCTTTTCTCAGATTAATGTTAGCATGTCAGTACAGGTAGAAAACCAATGTATTATTGTTGGTCTATCCTGTTTCCATTTTCAAACATTGGATTGAACACTACTCCATCAGATGGACTGACACACCCTAAGAAAGATGCACACACGCTCACACATATTCCCAGAAAGAGAAGCCAAATGAGGACGAAGCATTTGAGTTCCGCAGCTTTATGATAATGTCTGCTTCTTCCAATTAGATGCTTCTGCCCCTATAATATTTCCCACCCTGTCCCGTTCTTATCCTCTGTAATTGTCTCCCTCAGCCACTTTTGCTCCTTTTCCCGAGACTCGCTATCAGCCTGTAACCTGCCCCTGACACAAAACAGATGTTTCTCCATTTCCTTCTTTACTCCCTCTATCTCTTCCTACCCTTCCGCCTCCCTATCCTTGCGCCTAATCTGAATCTCCTTTCCTCTGGTTAACACTATATTTTTCTTAAGTCCCCTTTTTTTTCTGTTTTTTTTTTCTTTTTGCTTTGTGGCCTAATGTCTCATTCTGTTTGTGTCTCACACTACGTTTGTAATTTGGTGTTACAAAGCATAACATAATGAATCGCAGAGGACTTAGTGATGTGATAAGTATTATTTGACTCTCTTTGTCAGAGAGGCATCTTGCATTAACAGACGCAGATAAATCAATGCTGTCTATGTGTCTCTTTTTCAGTGAGGTTGTAAGGCATTTTGTGGCTTGATTCTGTTTCCACATGTATTCATTGCATTTTCTTTATTGTGTGCAATGTTCTTGCAACTTCCTAACCCCACCCATTGTCCTGACAGTGGTTCAGTTTGTCTTAACATTTTGTTCAATAAGTGTTTGTCTTAACATCTATGTTTAAAACCATCACATTTATTCCTTATACAATTTACTGACATTTGCTTGCTTTGTTGATACCCTTCATTTATGGCTTCCTAGACTCCCCCTTTTCCAATTATGGTATCCTCCACTAATCCTCTTTATCCCTTATCACCTGAGGCAAGCCCACCTGCTGCACAGTTGAGTGAAAGTCTTATTATCGCTGCCACCTGAAGAGCATGTGCCAGCATTGGTGAGCAACTGTGAGTCTTTGTTTGCTTGCTTGGGTGCAAAGTGCATCGTGCAAGTTCCTCTTGTCATTTCAAAAATGTTTTCCTCCCACCGCTGCTCTGTGGTGTACAGTTACACCATTCACATTGAGGGAAACATGACAACTTAAGCCATAAAAGACACAAAATTCCCTGTTTCGAATCATTGCCCAAGTTTGTTGCAGGCCTTCCACGGGCCCCAGTGCAACAGTTATTTGTTTTAAACAACCACAGTTCCCATGCAAAGATGATTTTATATCCACCCTGAAGCGATTTCAATACTTTATACTTTAAATCACTGACAAACAATGTGAACAGAAACAATCCCTTCTGCAATTTTTCCAAGCACCCCTCCCTCTATAAATCCAGGAGTTGCTGTCCACCTCAGTCAGTTTATTGGTTATTGCAAATACATTTCCTTGAGGCCTTTCTTACAACTGGGAGTTGCCAGATCCACATTGTCATGTCTGATTGAGCAAAGCACTGATGGATTCATGCCGAGTTGACACATTGTCTTCATAATTTTGGGGATAAAAAGGTTTGACTAATTTAGCAGTAAAAGCATTAAAGTTAAAGTAGGAGGGTGAATTCTTTAGCAAAACTGCCTCACCCAAAGGAGAATGCTGGTTTTACAGCCAACTATTTGTGTTTTAGTTTCACACACACAAGGAAAAAGAAATACTAAGATCAGCTATCATGCAATTTTGAACGCAGATAATAGAGAGTGCTTTGCACCTCGCAACCGCTAGAAACTATGGCAATACAAACTTGTTTGGGTTTTACATGTTTGCAAATCTGGTCAAGGGACAAAGTAGGGTAGTTCCAGAACTGAAGTCTGTTGGCAGAATAAAACTTTAAGTTTGTAACTCTGTAGTAATAATAATGTAGATGTACATAAAATGAGACTTGGCATACATTCACATGCCACTTTATCAGTTTCACTATTCGATTAAACACTCCTTAATCTTAAGAACTGCATCTCTAGTGTGTTAATTCAACAATGTGTTGATTTCTGGATCTGTTAAATTTTTTAGATAACGGGTAAGAGGGCAACAGAGACAAACAACTCTTTAGAAGTTTTTCATCTTCAATTGATAATGTTTCCAGACTGTAGGTGGAAACCAAAGTACCAACAACAAACCTATTACATACATGCACCATTAAGACAGAATTTGAAGCCATGACTTTCTTTCTGTGAGGCAATAGAGCTAATTTGTGCAGCCGTAATTATGCACAAAACAAGGCATCGGATTTTGAATCCTATGTATTTGATTTTCACAGCTACTGAAATCCTCGATTCATGATTACATAAAAGTCCTTCTTTAGGACTGAAACAGTTATTAATCCACAGTTGTATTATATATAATTTTTGTTTACTCAGTATTGTAATCTTCCATCTGTCTGATGGGAGTCTGGTCCAAACCGCATAACCAACGAGTGTTTGAAAGAATATGTGACGTACTGAACTAAGTTTGAATTTTCAGTTCTGGGCTGAAATAAAAGAGTGACTCAAGAGACCCAAACATTGCTATATGTGAAGCAAAAGACAAATGTTCAAATGTTGCAATATTTTTCAGTCAAAACATTGTAACTCGCAATCATTTAGAGATAGATAAACTTTGAAACCTGCCTAGGTAGACAGTTCTGCAAATAATAGCTCTGCAAATCTGCAGGGTCTTTGGATGCTATATATGTGTGTGCAGTGTATGTGTTTGTGAGAGTTGATTTAGTTGTGAACCAGTTTCCAGTTCCAGTAAAAGTAGGCCAGCCAGTTAATACATGAGTCAGGCTTTTCCCTTGAGAATGGAGACTCCCTGATGTGACAACATCATTAACAGCTGATCCACACACTGCCCCTCTCAAGCCTTGCATCGAACTGAGTATCACACAAACATAATGAAACCATTCAAATGCACACACTGCACCATATGCTGCACACACCCAAAGTCTTGGTTCAGTGTTAATGTGATGGATACTGTAACCATTTGTTTCCCCTGACGGTGAGGTCACTGACTTAAGATTGTTTTAATGAAACTGACATAAACTGTGCTGGACTCAGTGATACTTCCTTAGTTCTGTCTATGAATGCATTACTGGATTATTTTTTTAATTTATTTTTATCTACACATTCAGCATTACATGGTTTACATATTTATCACCTTTAAAATTAACTATTTGTTCATTGACTGGGCAATTTTTACTGGATCTTGACTGTAGTTCTACACATAAAGGCAGTTTCTCAGGAAATGTTTTCATTTCTCCATTGTTTATTAAAAATTTACTAAAACATGCAAAAAAAAAAAAAAAACTCTTTAATCACCAAAGCATGAAGACTAGGTCAACTGCTTGAGCCAAAGTTTATGATGAAGAGAAAATAGCAACATTGCTTTCTGTATAAAAAACAGGAACAAGTGACTGAAAAGTACAAACCAAAAATTGCATTCACATTAAGACTCACCTGCCCAAATATTAGGTAACCTTACTATATCCGAGCATTGTTGAAAAGCCACAGTCTTCCTAAGTGTTGTTGCCAACCATCTCAAATGTACCCATCTTCCAGCAGAATAATGGATCATATCACACACCTAAAATGACCCTATTTTTTTTTTTTTTTTTTATGACAGTGGTTTAACTTTACTCCAGTGGGCTTAACAGTCATCATATTTCAATCCAATAGCAAACTTTTGGGATATGGTACTGTGGAAGATTTGCGTTATCAGTGTGATGTGTGTGCGAAGTGATCATTAATGTCTAAATATCCTTAAAGATTTTCAGCATTGATGGACAAACCAATTCTGATTTTCAATGACTTTTTTTTAACACTTAATTTGACAGGATGTATGGGCTAAAAATCCATTCATGCACAAACTCATAGGGCTAAAGGAAACAAGCACTGGCTGACCTCAGAAAGCCACAACAGGATTTCCTCAAAAAGCCCTGCCTTTTTTGTGTTACATTTAGTTGTGCTCCACAACGCAGCCTGATTGTTTCACATTGTCCTCCATCCCCCTGTAACGGCTAGATAAACATTCATGTTAGTTCAGCCATCAGCTCCAAATTGCCCCGTGGTGCAAGTAGGTGTGTGTGGTTGTGTGTGTCTCACCGTTAGCCTTGTGGCAGACAGGCGACCTGTCCACAGTGTACGCTAGCTCTTAAACATTTATTTCTTCACTAGGCCACATCAAACAACTGTGCTCTATGTGCCCTGAACATGATTAAGGAGGAGGGGGATGGGGAGTGGTTGGGGGTCTGCGAGGGGGTGGACTGATGCCTATCCCCAGCTGTCATTGGGTGACAGGCAGCACACATCCTGACAGGTCCCTACCTACCACAGGGCAACAAAGAGATCCACAGGATCATCAGCCATTCACCCAGAAACTCACTCCTAAAGTCAATTTAGAGCAATTAGTTAACCCAGAAGCCATGTTTTTGAAGCATAAAAACAAGAACGCAGATGACATGGTGCAATATGATATGAAGTAACAAAGTCAGCTAATGGTTTGGTTTTTTTTGAGTTTCTAAAACCGGGATTGGAATATTGTAGAGCTGATTTTGACTCGTGAAGACACACATCTTCCTAAATTATTAGGATGTTTTTTGCTAACAATCTTGAACCGCTAATGGGTTAAGAACAGCATAAACACAGCCTGCTGTGTGAGATGATATCACTGCATCAAATAGGTTTTTTGCCTTAATTTGTTTTTTACCGCTTATGACATTAAAATGCTTTACGCTGACATTCCCTTATTAGGCCTTCAAGTAGAAGAGGCAGAAGCGTGTTATTATTGTGATCTCTGTATGTTTCTGAGTGTTAGTTGTGTGTGCTTACAATGTATCTCCGCTAAAACCTCATAATTTCATTTGCCATCTGTGTTCCCATCAAGAAACGGCTGAGAAAATTTTTTGACAGCAGCTGACTAGAGTCAGAGCTACAAACTAAAGTCTTGCTCCAAACACATTCTCCTCCCACACATTCAAGCTTAATTTCTTGTCATCGTGTTGACTCATTCTTACAGAGGTGGATATCTAATAACATAAAGCCAAGAAAGATATTTTCTTATCTGCAAAAAAAGTGCAGGAAGAAACAAATCATACCCATGGGTAAAACTGTATGATTGTAAAATGATGTGCAATGTACTCACGCAAAATACTGGATAATAAGTGTGGTTACAGATGAGTGTTGCTGCAATGCTCTTTTGGCAAGATTTTCAGATCTTGTTTGGCTGAGATGATTTAAAACATTCTGGTGACTCAAAAATTATGAAGATATGGGCTGAAGATATTTACAAAGCCTATGGAAAAGTATCCACCTCCTAAATCAATCAATGGCAATAATACAAAATATGAAATAAGTGATCTATATGCACCCGTTATAAAGTAACTGATCTTATTTAACAGACGTCCAAGCGGTCGGGGTTGGTAGTCTCACAATGAGTGGAATGGAGATCACCTGAACACAGTGAGTGTGACTCAAGTGATTGTGAAACAGAGACACATGTGTCTGGAAGGTCCATTCACTGGTCAATCAGTATTTGTGGAGACCATGACAGCATAAATACGAAAAAACAAGCCAACAATTCAGAGAAAAGGTTGATTTTAAGAAATATGTATAAGTCAGGGGATGGACACCCAAAAAAATTTATTAAATCTGTCATTAAGAAATAGATGCATTGCACCAATAGATACAATAAAGTAACCAAAAGTCGTTGTTAATCTCCAGTTCCAAATATATTTATATTGCTCACGTATTCTTTCTCAAGATGTTATTCCTGTCTCCTAACTTGATAAGGGAACATGGAAGGTGCAAACGTAGATCTGTGGATATTTTGTGATTTGTTGTTCACAAAGTATGAGCTGAACTGGGCAAGATAGCTTTCAGGTTTCTGTGTCTGGATTTTGGAAATTACACAAATTTGTATAAGTCACAAAAGCATTACATGATATGAAGTAACAAATTCCCTGACTCAGGAGGTCTCTCTTTCACTGTGATTGCCATTGGAAAGGGTACGAAACATTTTACTTGTTAGGAAACATTTAAGTAAATTAAGTAGACAAAAAAATGTGTAAATCATATACTAAAATTATGCACAGGTTTTATGGCTGATTCTGTGTGTAGCAGATAAAATTGCAGCCATTACAACAACCTAAGGGATTTTCAGTTGAGTTTAATCATAGACTCTATTAGTGATCATCTAAAACAGATCAATCTGAACTCTAAATCAATGCTTGGAATCCATTTAAAAGGTACTCAGTACTGAGTTACACAAGTTGATTTATATACATTCAGTGTATGGTATGTTGTTATCAATATGCTTAAGCAGGAAAAGTCCAAGAAAAAGTAAAGATGGAATAAGCAAGATCTTTTGGTTTAAAAAAAAAATAAATAAAAATAAAACAAAAGAAAAAAAAAAAACATTAAAACTAATGATGTTGTTTAAAGTTCAAATATCTTCTGAAGATAAATTACATCTCTGACAGCCAGTAATGCAACAGTTTCTTTAGTAATTAAATTTTATTTATGGATTATCACTCATAAAAAAGTACTGAGAGAAGATGCTTTATTGTAAAGTGCTGATGGATGTCTAGATTCTAGCTTTCCTCTGTGACTCATTCATGAAAGTTGGGAGGACCGTGACATGTGTCCTGTTGATGTGCCAGACTTAGCAGGCGTGAATAATGTCTGGCTGATGATGTGAAACAGATTAGTCTGAGCAGATATAGCAGCAATGTAAGTTTTTGTGCAAACTGCTTTGTGTACTTTTACATTTTCTTGACAGATTCACTGACAATATCATTTTGTAACATAAGTTGTCTGTTCAAGCTCTACATTGACGGAGATTAATGTCCGGAAGAGCTGAACCTGGCTTTTAATTTACAAAATTGATGTCTTGTCACAGGGTGGTAGATCAAAAGAACAAATGAAAATCAAATAAATTCACTTACTTGACCAGATTTGGAAGGTAGTTAGCGAAACATGTGCAGATACTTCAAGTAATGCTGAAAGTGCTTTTACTGACAGATGGTTTGCTGCTGATGTGGAGTCAACATGACACATGTGACAGGAACTCAGAGCTTCTTGTGGCTGAAGTCATGCCTATTGGCACACATTTCTAGGCAAGTTGGTTCAGCCAGGATTGTACTCATTCCTTATCCTGTCATGTCAGAGGCTGAGGGGGAAGTAAATTGGATGCAAAAGCAAAGACTTTATGTTCTTTAACATTTGCAAAGTGGAAAGAGCCGTTATTTCACAACCAAATTGAGTCAAAGACGGGATAAAAGAAATCAGTAATAAAATCAGTTTACAAAATGAATTAGAATATTATGGAGACGATAATTTGAATCACATTGTCTCATTCAAACTAGGCCACAAAACAACGTTCTTGTGTTGCCTCCCTGATCCGCCTCCCCTTCAACACCTCCTACATTCACAATTCATATAAACTGTCTAATTTACTGGGTGGTGTGTTGCAATGATTTTAATTAGCAGTGCGTTTTATCCGCATGTGAAAAACTTGACATCAATGAGCTTCATCTCCGGAGAGCGTATAATTGTTTTGCTTTTCAGCATTTCAGTTAATCAACAACACTCATTGTCTTGGCATCAGCAGGTTCAATGAAAGCACTTTAATTTGAGCTGATTGCAAGGCACTTTGTCCATAGATAGGGAGATGTGGAAGTTATTAGAGACTTTGCATAAAGCACTTCTAGGTAGAGTTGCAAAAGGACTGCCATTTATTCCCCTCGGTGCAATTAAAAAAAAAAAAAAAAAGGAGCGGCAGAAGTACCTCACAACAACAAAACTCAGCACGAGCTTTCTCAGCACAGTTCAAATACTATCAGTATTATTTATAATTATGTTTGTGTGCAAAGTTATGCAAATTTGTGAAAATAACGATAAAGCTCCACCTTCCCACACATCTGAAAATGTGAATCCAGCTTGGTCTTATGATGAGAAATTGGAAATGAAAGAGCCAAATAACATCAGAGCAAAAGTAACTTAGTGTTTATGCACACTACTCGTTCATCTTATATGGAGCAAGGTTTGATGTTTCACAAAGCCGTCTTTATTTATTTACATTCAGTTAAACCATGAAAAAGCTGCTTAATAATTATTTTAAAATGTTCTTAAGTAGAATTTTTCATACTTAATCAAGGATATTCCTGGAATATTCATTACTATAAAGTTTACAGAACTAGTCATGACCCACACGCATTTGTGTTTTGGTTTTCATCCGTATTTTATGTGTTTATATATATATATATATATATATATATATATATATATATATATATATATATATATATACTGAATGCAGCAGTGATGTGAAGCTGCAACTGGACTCTTGAGTCCTGGAGTGATAAATCATACCCCTCTACCTGGCAATCCAAAGCACAGTTGTTCAATTCAGGGTGAGGCTCTTGCAAGCAGACCAGCAATCGTCTGACTGCATTTCATCAAGTTTGAAGTTTGGCGCAAAGGGAATGGTATTTGTCAGAAGTCTTGCTCTGCTTCTTAGTTCCAGTGAAAATAACTCTTACTGTTTCAGCATCCGAAGACAATTTTATTCTTCTAACTTTGTGAGAACAGTTTGGGAATGGCCCTTCTCTGTCCCAACATGATTGAGCACCAGTGCACAAATCAAGTTCCATAAAAATGTGGAATAAGCAGCTTAGAGAGGAAATACTTGACTGGCCTCAACCCAAGGCAGCACCTTTGGAATGAATGACAACTGAATATGTGGGCATGGTCTTTTTGGCCATCATCATTGCCAGCAGAGTTTAAAAAAAATGCAATAAAAAATTGCTGAGCCTTATGGACAGCCTAGATGAGTTAACCCTGTCATTACTGCAAAAAGTAAATGATTATAATCATTAACAGATATTTCAGATAAAGATAGAACCTGTTTGATAGCTTGAAGCAGGCTAAAGGATCTGAAAATTGCAACTCACTGCGTTCTGATACAAAGAAATTGGTAACACTTTATTTGACGGGGTGTGCATAAGACTGATATGACACTGTCATAAACATGACATAACACCTGTCATGAACATAAAGAAGTCTTTATGAATGTTTATGACAGTTGTCATGAAGTGTCATTCAGTAAATAATGACACTTTTAATGCAAAGTTGCTCTAAAAGTTGCATTAAAAGTCCATTAAAAGTCCCAACTTTGCATGATTTTGTAAATTATGATAATTGAATGCTAATTTCAATAGGATCCCTGAATTTCCCTCTTCTCTCTCCCATTTGGGCCCCTTGTAGGTTCAGGTTGGAGGTCTGTTGGTCCTTCCCTGATGTGATGTCACAAATATATAACAATTGTGGGAGGAATTATCTGATGTTGATTTCTAAATCAACACCAGACTGAGTGTTGAGTTAGACTGTTGGGAGTTAATTTAGAAATCAACACTGGACTGGATTGCTTTTTGTTTAACTCTTTGGAACTCTTAATGAGTGTTAGGGAAACTAACACTCACTAACACTTGAATTAACACTGTATTTTTAACATACAACACTTGCACTGGAAATCTGACACTTTTGAATTTGTTGTGTACTGTTCATATCAGGCATGATTAATTGAAAGTGTTGGTATTTACTGTAATTGGAAGATAAAAACCCAGGTTTGAAATCATGCAGTGTGGAAGGGGTGTAGCAAGGGCTGCAGAGTTTTATTACATTCCCCCAAAGAGGGGAGCATGATGTCATGAACATGTGTCTCATCTACTGTACGGAACCTGTTTCCTGGCCAGACAGCTGAGCCGAGCATCAGAAGTTTATGTTCTCATAATTTCTCCAGAAAAGGTTTGAGTCCTCCCTCTTGCCCTCATACAAGGTGTTATCTTTTCTCACTCAGTCATACAAACACTTCACAATATCTGTGACCAAATCTGTAAAACCACAGAGGGAGAACAGCTTGTTTTGTTTTATTTTTTTTATTTTTAATAAAATGAATCCTGTTAAAAACAAAGCAAGAATTCATAGCTGGATAGTAAGACATCCAACATACATAATAAAACCATTATCTCCATTTAGTACAAAAATATGTTACATAAAGTGAGTCTTTACAAAACAAATAATTTAATGTGATGATGGAAACGTTAAAGAAAGGAACTGAGAAAACACAAACTGCTGACTTTGTGCACAAACTTACTGCAAGTTATTGAAAATATACACATAATTTTAGCTATTCACACTGAAAACTCCACCATCAGATTTGTTCAAGATCGCCATTACAGCAGCCCCTGTGTGTTACTTTTTGCTATATCTGCACCATGGCGACAAATCCATGTAGTTCAACATATAGTCAGCAAATAAAAATTCAATACCAAGCAGCTACATGTCAAGCTTACCTATCAGATCTAAGTATGGTTTTTATTTTTTGTGCTATTCTGTGACATTTGACATGATAAAATAAAAAAAATAAAAAGTTTACATAAGATCAAACAGAGCCTTAGAATAACAGTTCATTTGGCATCAATCTGCAAACAGAGAGAAGAAAAGAAGAAAAATGCCTTATAGTTGGATATAGGAATCAATCTGTATTATTCAGCGGCTGTCATAAAGCTTTAGAAAACTAGCTGAGCTTCAAATTAGAAAGTTTAGGCCACAGCTATACTTCTGCAGTATTTGGTTTCTCTTTTTTTGAAAAGATTGGCATTTGCTTGCTTCCCAGAAGGAGTCAGAGCATGGCTACAGAAAGGTAAGGGTCTCTAAGTTAGACACCTGTCAAAGTACTACGTATCTGCCTTACGTTTAAATATAATAAGAAAATGCATCCCTATAAAATATTGCTTCAGCATCTCTTTCCTAGCTGCTTCACACTGTACTGAACAATATCATCTCCAGCTAATCCAAACACCCACACAAGGTTTGGATACATTGAAAAATCCTTCTGCTTATGCTTAACAAATTAGAGGTGTCATCTATAGCACATAAATTCATCAGCGTTATGGAATTTGTCCCAGTGCTATTCAACTGACACAATAGCAATCTAATAAAAATTTACTTAATTTCATGCCACACTATACAGCTGCTTCATCTGTTCTGATAAAAGTTCACTAGCGTCTGCATGCTAAATGTCACAGTGGCATTAACTGAATGCAGTCTAAAATGATTTCTTAATAAATTAAATGATCATTATTTTAACTGAATTAAATAAGGAATTCAACTTTAATCTAAAAATCATTAAGTATGAAAAAAAATATCAGTGACTTCACAGGCGAAGTAAAGTGAATGTAAAAGTAAAAGTGCACATACTCTGATGGAAATCCAAGTTAAAGTAATCATTTCAAAACCTCTATCTATTAAAGTGACATATATCATGTTCAATAGAAAAAACAAATACTTTTAGAGGGAAATAATACAAATAAAAAGTAGCAATTACTCAGATGTCTTAAATGTGAACACTCTTAGATGGATCCATAAATTATCAGGGCCGTGGAAAAGAAATGTCTTCATTATTTATGAAATGTCTGAATACAGATGGGAAAAATATTACTTAGCATGTAGCATGCTGACAAACTCCAACAAAATAAGAGTAAATGTTGTTTTTGATCAAAAGGTGAAACTTAGGATATGGACACTTCCAAAACAAAATGTTTTTTGATATTACCTGTCTTGTACTTTTTCCCCAAAAGAATATCTGGACGTCTCACATTACAATTGTAAAATGTTTTTAAAGAAGTACTTTTGATGCTTTCGTTTTTCACGGAACAAAAACCCACTATTTTAATAAAGGTGTGACCACTTTTAAGAACCAATGTACCTTTTCTTGGTGCAGTAGAACACTTTAAATTTTACACCATTCATTCTAACAGACACTTGACAGTTTCTCATATGTGTTACCTCAGTGGAATACCAGGAGTTGATGATCTAATTGAAATAATTCTTTTTAGAAATGCTGACATGCCCCGCAAAAAAAATAAAATAAAATAAAAAAATAAAAAAGCCTTGTGACAGAAGCTGCATGTTTTTCAGCCTACATTTTGTGTTCAATGAAAACTATGCCTGGCAAATAACTCACTGCTCTGCTGTTCTTTTAGTTCATACAGCAGCAATTGCAGACTATATTTATGCCTTGCAAAATATCCATGTTTGTGTGCATGATACCTTGGTATGCAAATGTATAATAATTTAATAAAGCAAATAAAAGCTGCCTTTGTACAGATTTTTTTATCATAGAGTATTATACTCAGAGTCTGAGACTGAGCAAAATTGACTATGACTTCATCCAAAGGATTAAGCATTTTATATACAAAAATACCCTCACAGATGTCCTGTGTTAAGATTGTCAACACAATCATTTTAGTTTAAGCAAAAAGTCCAACTATTTTTCGCCAAACCTGAAGGAAAATATCTCAGTTGATTAAAAGTACACATTTGGATAGTTTTGAAGTCGCTGCCACATTAAACTGAGTTTTAAAAATTACATTGATGTTTAATGTTAATTCTTGGTGGCAGGTCTTCTGTAAGCTTCTCTAGTTTAACACAACTAAATTGACTGAAATGTTTGGTGCCAGAGCTATGTAGAACTTGATGATATGCTGAAGAGGTGATTCAGCCTTTAGAGTTACATGTTTTGATGTTTTTACATCAAAAACATGCAGAATGTTTATCCTTAATGACTGGAATTTCACTCTAGCTAATTTTTGTGTGCAATAAATGTGTCAAGTTCCGGCATGAAACATCCCGTGATTTGCAACTCTATGCACCAAAAGCATATATGATGAATATTTTTTGTTCTTGAGTTACAGCAGTATGTCCGGAACAGAGCTTTGCAGTTCCTTTGGGCACCAGGGAAATACAAATGTTTCTTTCATTAAACGCTGTTTCTCTGCATCAAGTTTGAAAGGGTTAGTGTTTATATAGTTGCTTTGTCTTGTTACATAACATGCAGGTAGGTTGCCTTGCTGTCCACTCCGATTACATTTTTGGCGATGCACCTGTAAAATCCTGTGTCCCTATGTGTCGGGTTTTGTATCACCAATGAACCCTGAGGACTCAGGTAGAGGTTGCCATAAATACGAGGCTGACCCATCACACTCAGTTGTGTCAGGTCTGGTGTTTCCCAACTAACTGTTGCTCGCGGGGTGGCTATGGTCATGCAGGGCAGCTCCACAGCAACACCGCCTCTAGTGTAGGTGACAGGGGAGGGACCGATTGTGATGCGTGGAGGGTAGGCGATGACGATGACAGGAACTGTGGTGACTGAGACTGAGGAAGAGTCAAGACTGGAAAACCTGCAGATGTAGCTGCCTCGATCAAACACAGAAACCTGTTTGATTACTAGTGTTCCATCTTCTTGCACCACATAACGTCCTAGATCGCTACTGTCACCTCTGGATAGTATCTTGCCACTTGGCATCGTCCATGAAACAGAGCCCCTGGTTGTAGAGGAAGGGCAATGCAGTCGGAGAGTCTCTCCATTAATGGTGCTCACTAGAGGGGCGGTGCTGGTGCGTACTGTGGGTTTGGAGACTGAGCCTGAGAAAGGTGGAGAGTTTATAGAGTGAGACCTGTCTGGTACACCAAGGCCCCTCTGTGAATGCTGCAGAGGCGATACTGTCCTTGTGTGTAAAGACTGGGATGCATCTAAATTTCCCGTCAGCGGTATATTTTCCACTTCTCTGCCTTGTTGGGATCTCACATCCACCACTGGTTCTGACACTTCAAGCTGGACCCGCATCAAAGTGTCACCTCTTTCGGTTTTTGCAACACAAACCAAATTCCCACCGTCACTCGCCCGTACATCTCGAAACTCCAAGGAGCCGTTTCGATGCACAGTGAGTCGGCTGCCGTAGTAAGGAGCCGGCAGCATGCCATTTCCAGGAAGAAGCCAGGCCAAACGAAGTGGAGGGTAACCTTGGTATGGGCATGGCAAAGTGACAGCCTGGCCTTTAACTGCTCGGTGCTTTGCTATTTTCCCCCCACCCAGATGTGTGTCTAAATTACTACTTGAAGAAACGCTATTTCTTCTGTTATCATTAGCTCCCCCTGCATGACTGTTCCTGTTGAAAGCATGTCCTCTTTGAGTGCTTGTACCAGCTCCATTACCTGACAAACTACCACTAATACTTTGGCCGTTTGTTGAAATAACAGTTAACCTGCTGTTGTCTCTGCTGGTATTAGCATCATTACTTTTCTTTCCTGCAATGACTTCATTGTTATTCATCTCAGGATTCCTTTCAGTACTTTCTTCTCTGCCTGTGCTTTGGCTGCGATCTACATTACCACTTCTACTCTGAATGCTGGGTGTGTTTCTATTTAATCCAGTACTGTCTATCTTAATGCCTGTGCTCTGTGCCTCATTTGCCCCAGCCATTATCCCAGTATTACCCCGTCGTGTTGAAAATCCTCCAACAGGACTTTTAAACTCATGTTGACTGTAACTTCTTAGAGTAGGATTGGAGCCACTGAACACTGAGTTGAGATTGGTAATAGGAACTATGTTTACTTTTCTGCTATTATTATCACTATAGCTGTTATTGCTTCTGCTCTTGCTTGCAGTTACAACATTAGATCCAAGATTGATTTTTCTTGCACTAATGACTCCGTGATTGCCATCAGATTTCTTTACACTCCAACCTTGTCCTTTTTCCACCTGTCCTATAATTCCAGAGGTAGAAGTCTCCACTTCCAAGGTCACCACCATGCTCCTTATCCCAGCTGAGTTGCTTGCTCGACAAGTGTAATTTCCAGAGTCAATCTTTTGGGCGGAATGCACTTCCAGGCTTCCATCGGAAATGACCACAACTCGCTGAGAAGAGAGGCCTGATCCCAAGCTCTGTGGGATAACAATGAACGATGGAGAAAACCAGGTAACTGTTGGGGCAGGATCTCCTGTGGCCCTGCAGGGAATTGTAGCAGTTTCTCCCTGCTGCACTTTGATGAAATAGTGACCTCTGCCATTAGTGAACGTTGGTGGGGTTGTCTTCATGGCCTTTACTATGACCTGAAAAAAGTTAGGTCTTATAATCACATTTATATCGACAAAGACAACTTTGTAATAACAATCAGGTGATGAAGTCATTTTTCTGCAGAGTACATAGTGTTACATACCTTCATGGTATCTCGGCCTGCCTGGTTCTCTGCGTAGCAGATATACTCGCCCTCATCTCCTTCACCAACTGCTGGAATCAATAACGTCCCGTTGTGAAAAACAGTACGTTGCCGTCTTTGACCCCTGCTGTCCTCTTGAAACAGCTCACTCTTTACGGTGTTCCCATTTGGTAACGTCCAACGCACAGCTGGATGAGGCAGTCCAGAGGCCTGGCAGTCTACCTGTATAGAATCCATAAGTGTATTTTTCCACATCATTATTGGATGCAATAACACTGTATGTTAAATAAATGGATGTTTTCTATCCATTAGTTTATCAACTAAATTGCTCTTAAATGATCTTTCTAGGAGCTCACAACTACCTCTATTGAAATATAGGGTAACACATTTTCATAATCATATAAAATCTCATTTATTGCGTTAAACTTTCATGAGATTATTTTTCACTTAAATATTTATGTGTGCATCACTGTTCCCTTAAGGCAGCTGTTTGTGATTCACAGAAGCCAGTTATATAACATGTCCAGTTTTAATTTCTTTAAATAAGAAAATCTTTAGTCTTCAGATCCAGCCCTATTTTCACCTCATGACGTACAGTTCTCTGTAAGATCATTTTTTTAGAACTTTACAATTGATCACCAGTCATATGTAGCAATGACCTAATATGCTGAAACATATTTTTATTCATTAGCCCTCAAAAAATACGCAGAAGTTCCACTGAAACATATTTTTTGTACATAAAAAATAATGATCTGTGGCTTTAGTTTTACCTTCAGAGGTTTTCCAAAGAACACCATCTGATTGATTGGCTGTTTTGGGTCAATCCTGGGAGACTTAGTGACCACAGACACACGCAGAATTCGATAATCATCAGCAACCTTGTTGCGTGCAATACACAGGTAGTCTCCACTGTCCTTCTCTGTTACTGCCCGCACTGACAGCGTGCCATTAGGATGCACCTTTACACGTTGGTCAAAACTTAAAGTCAAACACAAACAAAAGGTCAGGAAGTTATATTATATACAGGATATATTGAAAGAATTAACAAAGACTTTATCACACACTTAGCAAACATGTACCTGTAGTGCATGTCCACAAGCTTTCTGGTGGGGGTCCTCCATACAATGGTTGGGGTAGGGTTTCCACTTACAGAGCAGTAAAGATTCAAAGTCCCCTCATAGTTAACAGTAGTAGCAGAGGGTGATGTAGAGACAATGTGGGCTTTAGTGAAGGGGGAGACAGGCCGAGGCTGCAAAACAGTCGAGGTTTTTCCACTGGTATGGAAAGAAGAAGCAACTCTTGTGCTGTTTCCTCTGGGTGATACTTTGGTGTTATTTGTTGGCACCATGGAAGGTGAGAAAACAGAGAAGGGATTTGCTTTTTTGATGTCAGGAAAGTGCGATGGGTAAGGTTTTACGGTTTTATTGATTTCAAGAGATGAGCTAGAGGACGAGTTAAAAGGGCTTGAGCTGATTGACAAGTTCTTAGATCTGTCAGAGGGATTTACAGGAGAGAATTTACTTGGACTGAATGCAGCTGAGGTTTGGCTTGGGATTACCGATGTTCTGACTTGGTTGAAAAAAGATGAATTGGATGTTTTTTTATCTTTTGCCTCCCCATCTTTAACCACTACTGTCACTGTCCTCTTAGTAGTCCCTACAGCATTACTAGCAGTGCACTCATAATTCCCTGTGTCCTTTGACCCCACATTGCGAATATGGAGTGTCCCATTTGGCAGGACAAAGAGGTTTCCATTAAGAAACTGGGATGGTCGAACAAGCGTCCCATCTGGAATTTGCCAGCGCAGAATTGGTGTTGGGGCCCCTCGGGCGGAGCAGTGAGCATAAACAGGCCAACCTACAGAAAAAAGCAGGTGTTCCTCCCTGGGTTGCTGAATAACCGGGGGCAACGAGGACACATGGAGACGCACTGAGGCGCTGGCTGCACCAGCTGAGTTGGATGCCACACAGCGGTAGACTCCTCGGTCAGTGGGTAATGTTACTGAGATGTGAAGGGTCCCATTTGTGTCCATATGGATTCGATTAGAAAAGGTGCCAGAGGAGGTTAAGGTAGAACGATTAGGCAGAACCCAGGAAAGCAGAGGGGCTGGAACGCCATCTGCTTGGCACTCCAGGTGAACCTGGCTGCCCTGATGAATGGTAACTTCCCGGTAAAGCATCAGCTGCATATGAGGTGGGCGAGTCAAGATTTCTAGTGTGGTGAGCAACCTGTAAGAAAAAAGAAGAAGACACACAATACAGAAACTTTAACACATTCTACACGTCTGCACTCTCTAAATGTGCACTGGATTCTGGGAAGTATCTAAAGATATAAATCTTTAGATTTATATCTAAAGATTTATAAGATTTACTTTCTTCTTCACTCAGTGAAGAAGAAAGTAAAAGCTGATTCATGATCTCATATAGACAGAGTTGTGTTTGCTGGTTGAGTATAAATCAGTTATTCATTATGTTTGCACTAACAAATAATAAATATAGTTTATTTCAAAAACATCCCATTCCTTTGAATTGCTGAACACATTGTCACCTTATCACTACAGATTTTGATTTATTGCACTTGTGAAGCAAAGGGAAATGCTGCGTGTTTTCAAAACCTATTTTTAAAAATGGTCTGAAAAGTGTGGCATGCTTTTGTTGTCAGTCCATCTGAGTTAATAGTTTGTACAGTCACCAGCCATTGTAATTACAACTACAAGTTAAATGTGGCAGGTTAAATGTGGCTTTGCACATTTGAATATTTTACATTTTCCTAATTCTTCTTCACAAAACAGCTCAAGATCAGTCAAACCAAACAATCCGTAAACAGGTATGTTTAAGTTATTCCTCAAATTCTCAAACGGAAAACATTTCTGTGGCACTTTCTACAGGAATATGGTCCAAGTAAATTGGAATAATGAATTATTTTGGATTAATTTGAACAATTGTTGTGGTGTGTTTCTGGTGTGTTCCTCAGTCCTTATGACACTCTTTGTTCACTTATGTAACAAAGTAAAAATATATTTATAATAAGAATAAATAATGCGTAGACTTGCTCTATTTACTGATGAAGGGACTTCTGGTAGCAATAGAGTTTATTTTGTGGTGTCTGAGTAAAGGACAATAGACATAAATGTACAAAACAACATGTTTTTTAGACTTTATTTTTAATAAGTGTAAAAAACTCCAGTTCCCCTCCCAAATTAAAATGATTTATTACTTTGTGTTGTTTTACTATGCAAAATCTCAATTAAATGTCTGCAGTTGTAACATGACAACATGTAAAAAAAAAGTTTAAGGAGCCTTAACCACTTTTGGAGGTACTGTATAGCAACATTGTTGCTATTTTTTTCTCTGACCATATGCCTCGTTGAATAAAACTGATTATAATGTATGTTGTGTTCTAAATGTTATACTATACAGACAAGCTCATCAGTATTCATTTCTAAAATCAGCATTCCCACCTGTCATGGCCCAGCAAGCTGCTCGCACTGCAGATATACGTTCCTCTGTCCTGCACTTGTACATTCTGGATAACAAGGGTGCCATTTGGCAAGACCTCAAAACGCTGAGCTCTGGAGTGGATTGACATCACCGCTCCTGAAAGAAAGGCAAAGGGGTGAGGCAGTAAGGCAGAAAGAGAAAACAGTAATGAGAAGGCAGGGGTGGGAAGAACAGAGACAAATTTGGAAAAAAGTTCCAGAGCGAGACAGGAGAAATATGGGCACAATGAATGGCACAGCTTGAAGTGAAGTCAGTGATGCAGTGCAGAAAATGTTCCATTACTTGCTTGCAGTGTTTTCCACATGGCAAGCCAGAGAAAAGCCTATTAAGTGTTTGCTAGTGTATAATGTTTTGTGTTAATGGATTTTTTTTTATATATCACAGTAAAATAAGTTCCTATTTGCTCTGCCATACCAAAACTTGTTGCAGGCTTAAGCAATCAGAAAATTTTCCATCAAAGAGTGAAATTCTGATATTTTATGGCTTTCTGTATAACAGAATCAAATAATAAGCCTTGCCTCTAGTTTTAAAACTTCTCCAGAGAAAGGTATGGAGCATATGTGTGTCTGAGTTCATGTCCTCTATTTGGTGTGTACCTGTAGCAACTTTAGTCCATGTGATTGAAGGTTTTGGCTCTCCCTGAGCTTCACACACCAGGTTTACAGTGCTGCCTGCCGGTACTGATATGGTGCGGATGTGAGGGTCTGCGATCCTTGGCTTAGATCTGACAACCGGAACCTGTGCAGTGGATAATTAAGAGACGTTAATCAAATAAATAAAACTTTCAAGCACCAAAATAACACTGCAACACTGGAAATATAGTATCAGTTCACCAGAATTGTGTGGGTCTTGTATGTCAATAAACAATATACAATTCTGTTACGATGCTCCTACACAACAGTTACAAAGACAAGGATTTGTTATAGACAGATGGATGACAAAAATAAAAACATGTAATGGAAAACTCAAAAGCCTTGTCGATGTCAGGGATTAAAGGATAGAGTCTGGTCTTACATAATCAAAAAGCAACTGTAGGTAAACTCAGACGCAAACTTTGGTGACTTCCCCAAAATAAAAAAAGCTGCAGCGTTTCCTCTCAAGGTGTGTCTTTGTGTCTGCCAAATGTCAGTGTGTGCACAGGTGGTAGAGATGCAGTTCAGCTTTGTAAAGTCCTATGTTGGTAATTTAGGCCTTTGCTTTTACCATTGCTTTGAACTTGATTATGGTGGATATTAATTGAAAGCTCAAAGCTACAACCTTTAAAGCGATGGAGCTACAGAGGGATTCTTTTTGCTGCCTGATTGTTTTTTGTTGATGTTTATGGGCCAAAGACAGAGCAAAGATGAGGAGCAGAGCTGCAGCTTTGAACTTTTAAACAACACATGGTACATGCATTTAATGAACATAATTGTGAGTACTATCAAGTAGGTAATAATACCATACATTTTGCAGCACACACTATAAATATATGATCCAAAACCTTCCATTAGTGCATCACATATAAAATCAATATCTGGGAACAACTAATTGTACAGTCAGTAAGTTCATTTGAATTTCTTTGTGGTCTTTGAAAGATTTCATTTCAGTTTGATAGACAGCAGACTTCTGGCTATTAATTAAGGATTAATTATCTGGAATCCCATAAGAATAAGCTTTAAAAACCATTATGTTTGTTGACTGCAGACTTTTTTAGCCATGTGTTTTTTTTTCTCTCTCTTCAGATCACAGTATGAGGTTTAAAAGTCCATCAAATAAGTGAGTAGTGATGAACCTCATTTGGATTTTATCAGATGGTCATGTGGGGACAAATAAGATTGTTTTTTGATTTGTTGTGCATTCCAGTTTTTGCCCTCAGGGGTTTTCACAGTTGGATATTGTGTGTGTGTGTGTGTGTGCGTGTGTGTGCATGTGTGTGTGTGTGTGTTTTTTTTCTGGGTCAACACTCTTAAAGAACTGACTGTTGGTTTGTGTTTTACATTTAAGAACCACATAGTTTATTACAATATGCATTTAAAGAATTTCTAATCAAATGGAAATCTCAATAATGCAGCAATATGAAATATGGAAAGATTTGGAATAATTTAACAAATGAACAAAAAATAGAGGTTAGGGAATTTGAAAAAGCACCCATGAACTTGCCCCAAAAGTAGTTAACATTTTGTCTTATAACACCCATTTAGGTGTCCATCCATCCATTTTCTTTACACCCTTATCCCTTAGTGGGGTCGGGAGGGTTGCTGGTGCCTATCTCCAGCTAACGTTCCAGGTGAGAGGCGGGATACACCCTGGACAGGTCGCCAGTCTGTCACAGGGCAACACAGAGACACACAGGACAAACAACCATGCACACACACACTCACACCTAGGGACAATTTGGAGAGGCCAATTAACTGTGGGAGG
This sequence comes from Poecilia latipinna, assembly GCF_001443285.1. Lineage (NCBI taxonomy): Eukaryota > Metazoa > Chordata > Actinopteri > Cyprinodontiformes > Poeciliidae > Poecilia > Poecilia latipinna. The sequence continues at coordinate 47,512 of NW_015113914.1, read as the reverse complement.
AAACTGGAGTACCTGGAGAAAACCCATGCATGCACAGGGAGAACATGTAAACTCCATGCAGAAAGACCGGGGCTGGGAATCTAACCCAGAACCTTCTTGCTGCAAGGGAACAGCTCTACCAACTGCGCCACTGTGTAGGCCCCCATTTAGGTGTTTTTTTTGTTTTTTTTTATTTATGAAACAGGTCAAGTAAAAATAATGTGGAAAAAAATGATACATTTATTTCAAAATGTTTATATAAATAAAATAATATAAAATATATTTCCAGCCCCTCTGGGACTATGCTTTGTACAACTACTTTTAAGCACAATTACAGCAGCAAGTCTCGGCTAATATCTTCAACTGGTTTGTACATCTAAATTCAAAAACTCTTGCCCATTCTTGCAGAATGATGCAGAGCTCTGCAGCTCCACGGAGGTAACAAAGACCCCGGGGCTGCTTCTCAGAAATCCTTTCACTGTTTGGCTTGTGTGAATAGGTGAATATCCATGGCCAGATAGCTATGCGGATGTGTCACACACTTTCCGTTTTTGGATAATGGAAAGTGTGTGAAACTTTCCACATGTCATAGTGGGACTGTGATATGTTTGTAATCGAACCCTGCTACGTTTCCACCTTATCCCTGAGCTGTCTGGTTAGTTTTTCTACTTCATAGTACCATATGTTCACCAGTATCCTCAATGTATAATTTACTTCCAATTCATACATTTTTTTAAATCCATAAAATAAAATCCTGATCAGATACATAATAGTTTATAGTTGAAACATGACAATTCAAGTGAAGGAGGAAAACTTACCTTTGGAGATGCGGGAAGTGACGGGGAAGGCTGATGAAAACTGCTTCTGTGTGAATCTGGAATAGTGTTAGCTCCATGGTTCTTCCAATCAGTAGGTGTCTGACTCCTGTTTTGACCATTCGCAGGGTGGTCAACCTGACCAGTTGCTTTAGTGTTTCTTGTTATTGCTTTGGTACTTGTCAATTCCGTTGTGGTGGTAGTGGAAAAAAGAGTTTTCACTGTAGATTGTTTTGTTGTAGTTGGAGGTGTTGTGGTCAGAATACTTTCTGTTGTAGCTGGAAGTGTTGTTTTAGAATCAGTAGATGTGGTAGAAAAAGAGGAAATGGACACTTTAGGGATTGCATTTATCAAAACTGGAGAACTGCTTTTGCTGGTAGAAGGATTAGAAGTGGTGCTTAGCCTTGTAATTATTGGCCTGAACTTAGTGTCTGAGGTCAAAGTTGAAGAGATAGTAGAGGAAGTAGTTGGCAAAGTGACTGTAGAAGTCATTGAGGTGGACAGAGCTGAAGTCTGTCTGGGAGTGCTGGATATTGGAAGGATAATGGGGGTTGAAAGAGACATGGTGGGACTTATTATAGCAGCCGTGGTTGTTGTGGGTAGTGTGTCCTCATTAGTTGTAGAGGCTGGTGTACTTTTAGTGCTGCCAAAATAACTAGCTCTCTTGGGAGCAGCTGAAGAAGTAGTTATGATTTTTGCTGCACTGGTGGTGGTTAAAGATGCACTGGGGACTGAGGGAGCAGTGAGAGAATGAGTGATTGAAAAGTGGGACTCACCCAAAGCATTCATCTCTAACTCCTTGCTGTGTTTGCTCGGGGGTCTCTCAGCATGTTTGCCTAAGGTTGTTTGTGTTGCTGTATGAGCCCATGCAGCATGTGTAAATGTCCTATTATCGGGTTCTGGCACATGCGGCTCTGAAATGATAATGGTAGCATGAGTGGGGGCTGGTGTGCTGTTAAAAGTAGACTCCTCAGTTATTTGTTTCTTGCCTGAGTGAATCATCATGTCTGTGTATGTGTGCGGGGCTGTAGAGGAGGGACTGAGTGGAGGTGATTCAAAATTTGAAATAGTAATAAAACGAGGGTCGGAAACAGTTGGCGACACAGGAGTCACAGTCACACCATTTGTAATAGTCCTAACATTGTTTCCCAGTGTCAGCATAATAGGTGGAAATGTGGTAGTTGATAAGGGCAACAACTTTGTGATTTTATCTGGACTTGACTTAAGTGTCACTGCTTGGTTTATTGAGTTTATCGGGTCAGAGCGAGGATGCTGTGAGGGTACAGGCTGGATCTTTGGCCTGTTAATTCGCCTACGTTGTCCAATCTTCCTGCGGATGTCCCAGGGTCTTCGAGGTCGGGAGTTTGGAATCGCATTTGGGAAAAGTCCCTGTAGAGGATTTTGTGGCCTGGTCCTATTAGGGCTTAGATTTGGTACTTTCTCATCCAACACAATTGATTCTATTCCATTTGCTCCTGATAATGAAGTAAGTGTGACACGCTCTGTTTCTGTCTCTGGGTTCACTGTTGTTACCGTTTGTTTGTTTTCTTTCTCTGTCTGTGTTTTTATGTCAAATTCTAGATTCACGTGTGGCCGCTCAGTCATATTATGTATCTCTGCAATGGTTTGTGTTGCTTGTATTATCTGTGCATCCTTATCAGGAGGTTGAATGGGTTGTGGTTGTTCTTCTTTTACAGTAGCATCATCAACTGAAGACCCTTCAGATTCTGTTTCCTCCTGTGAGCCATGAGATATACTTCTGTCTTTATCGTCACCCTTTCCTCCTTGTCTAATTTCTTCATCTTTTTCTTCAAATATAGGTTGAGTTGTTGTTTTTTCTTCAGCAATTGCTTGACTATTGGTGCTGTTGGCGGTCTTTTGACGAATTTTTGCCAGGAGATCAGCCCATTTCTGAGGGTCTATCCTGTGTTTCTTTGTGGTTACTCTGGGTCTGTTCTGAAAGCGGTGTTTCTTCTGCATAGTTGGTGAAGTAGGTCCTCCAATCCTTTTTAGATGTCCCTCTCTAACACGACCATATCTTTGTGGCTTCTTTATTAGATGTTGTCTGTTTGGGCGTGGTTGGAGAGATGTTGGATATCTTCTTTTACCAGAGGAGGTTTTCTCATCCTCTTCATTTTCTTCATCTCCTGATCCTTCATCAATCTGCCCAAAATTGGGGACCGGTATCTTTGTTGACCTGCCAGCAGCTGATTGAGGTCCTCTGGGTAATGAAGTCTCAAGGGAAGAAATATGTTGTGCTTTTAATATCAGCTGCATTGACATGGTGTCACTACCATACTGGTTGACAGCAATGCAGCGGTAATATCCTGTATCCTTCAGAGTTGATGCAAGTAAAGACAAACTTCCATTTGAATGTACTTTCAATCCACCTGATACAGCTAATCCTTGCCACACAACATTTCCATCTGGCAAAATCCAACTTGCCAAAGGTTCTGGTGAACCAGATATCCTGCAGGGCAGAGTGACAGCATCTCTAATGGTTCCAGTGACCGGGGGTCCACTTAGCTCACCTGAATATGGAACGGCAGACTCTTGTACTGCCAGGCGTAATTGAAGGACATCGAAATCTCTTCCAGCTCTGGCAACACAATGGTAAAGCCCTCCATCAGAGAGCTGTACTCTTTGTATTAGTAGGCCTGAGGCTGATAGCTGGAACCTGCCATCTAAACTGCTTGAAGAAGTATTGAGTTTAGATCCATCTGGAAGAATCCATTGGACACTGGGATTACTAGAACTAAGAACAGGGCAAGACAGCTGTATGTTACTGCCTGCTACTCCTACTGCTGTAACTGCTGTGTTAGTGCGATTAGTTAAAATCATTACCCATGGGTGAGAAGTAGGGGAAGACAGTGAGGGATTAAAAGTTTGATCAGGATGAGCAGAAACTCTCGTTGAGTAGATAAGTTGGACTTTATGCCTGTTAGACTGTGCTCTGTCAAGCTGAATGCTAATTGCTGATTGTAGTAACCATTCTGGTCGGGCTTTAACAGAGGCTTTGATCCCAGTGTGATAATATCCATCTGTCTCTGGTGCCTGTCTGTAGCGGTAGGCCAATGCCGGAGCTTTACTTAACATGATCTCCCTCTCAAGGCGAGCTGCGGTTTCACTGTAGTAAGCCAAAATCCTCCAAAGTTTCTCGTAGCTTTGTCCCAGAACAGGGCAGTCAAGGGGGAGAGACAAAGCGAGCGGGAGAGGAAAAGAGGAACTCCAGGAGAGATCTGGAGGAGGAGTAACGTCTGGGGAATCGGTAGAGTGAGTAATTTTACAACTCAGATCAACGCTGTACCCTTGTTGGTCAGAAAGACCCAGGGTGATATTGCCTAAAGGCTCTCTGAACTTCTCACTTGGCTGGATTTTGCTATGGTCTGATTCCAAGGGTGTTTCTTTTCCAGGGAAGCTGATGATCGGTGAAGTGCAATGTAGAGTCGCCTGATCAAGCAAATTCTGGCCCTGGAGAGACAGGGGCGAGGCACAAACTGGACACTGAGGACCACCAGGACATTTCAATAAGCCTAATGACAGATAGAGTGAAAGAGAGAAAGAGAAAGATAGAGAGAGTGGGTGAATGTTGTCAAAGCAAATCTCTCATATTAATAGATATATTCTGTTTTTTGCATTGTATTTAAATATAATGAAATGTGACGCTTTAGTAATTTGCACATATTTTTTTTGAAAATTAAGTCATTGATTAGTCACACTAGTTTATTTCAAGCATTCATTATCCCTTTTTTGTTTCTCGCTAATTTACTGTGGTTGTTTCATCTCGCAAATCACAATGCATCACTTTTTAATCACAGCACAATCATTACCCTATATATCAGCTGCCACACATCAGCGCCGTCATCATGTATTAGTCATGGCAGGTTAAGTCTGGCATATCAATGGCACAAATTTCATGGTTCAGCTTTCTTTCACATTTTAATAAAGCCTACAAGACAGACTGCAAAAATAATATAGAGCCAAACAAGGACGTATGTGTGACAAAATGATGGTCAAGGGCTTCTGTGTAAATTAGATCTGTCGAAAAGTAGGTTTACCCACATCTAATGGATTGGTCACAAATTTTTAGCCAGTTATAAAAGCCTTCTTGATTCTCCCATTCAATTTTCTAATCTACAGTTTGTCTTCTTAAAGACACAGCAATAAATAGCATTCAATAAAACTGTAGATAAGAAGAAGCATAAAAAGAAAATATTTTTTTCTAGACTTAGCAGTCACCTGGGTGAGCAAGACTCCATGAGAGAAACCAGTTCATCCTACAGTCACAGCTCCAAGGATTAGCCTGCAGGACCAGAGTCTCCAGCAGAGGTGCTGTTGTCACACTCTTTTCAGACAGGATAGTTAGACTGTTGTTGGAAACATCTAGATGTCTGAAAACAAAAGACGCTGGCTCAAACATTGTCAAAAAACAAATTAGTTAAGCCTCCATAATCATTAACTTTCTCTGCATATATGAGTCTGTTCCTTCTTTTATTTGTTTGTGCAAATAAAACCCAGCATGCAAATCTTCACATTTTCTCATGTAACTGATGAGGAATTGTCTCAAGCACCGCCAGGGCTGTGGACTGTTATACATTTTTGTTGTCAAACCTCACCTCAAAGTAGAAAAATAATATGTATTCAGGATGGAGAGCGTGCACAGAGCGTGAGGGTGCAGCTGATGCAGCCTGTTGCCTTGTAGACGAAGCAGCCTGAGGCTAGGCAGCTGGAGCAGAGCCCGGGGGTGGATGTGTTGGAGCAGGTTGTGATCCAAGTAAAGACGCAGCAGTGATGTCAGGCCAGAGAAGGTCAGAGATGAAGAGATCTCTCTCAGCTTGTTATAGCTCAACTTGAGTATCTGTAAGAAGAAAGAGGTGAAGTGAGGTGTACAAATTAGAAAAACAGACATCAAGGCTGATTGAAAAAAGCAAGTCTTATGCGAGGGATCGTAAGTGTTTCAGTGGCTGCCACTTGCTTGGAAATTGAATTTAGAACAATTGGGAAGCAGAATAAGGATTTGAATAATAATAACTCTTCTTGGAATTTATGAAAATTTTAGAACATAAGGTATTTCTTACAGCTCTCCATTTCCCAGTTTAAATCTAAAAAACATTCCACAGCACACAATATGATACGAACATAGGACAGAAGCAGGGAGAACTAAAAGGATTATTTTTGCTCTGGTGGGGTGCACTGCTCCAATGCAGTTAAGCTTTTGATCCAGAATATCACACTGTAGGAAATCTATTAAAATTTAATACACATATGAAGAATTTACCCCACTTATATGCATGCAAAATTATTATTATTATTGTTGTTGTTGTTGTTATTATTGTTGTTGTTCCTCTGCCCTCCAGGGAAGCTACTTAGCTGGAACACTTCCAGCTGCTGGCAGATTTATCACGTGACAATGTCAGCACATGGAAATATGGATCCTATTATCCCAGTAAGGAAAATATATCAGCATCTGTCTCGAAGATGAAGGGTACAATTGCCTGTGTAATATCAGTTCCCCCAAGGACTCCAAACGCTGCCCTAAGGTTGCTGCTAAAGTTGTCCAGCATGTTTCTTGTCACTGAAAAGGCAAGGAATCATGGTACGTAAATTATGCATTAGCTTGAAAGAAATTAGAAATAAATGGAGATAGGAAAAGCGGAATTATGTGGACTGTTGCAGCCTTTTGACAAACATCTCAAATATTGTTAATCTCTTCCTAACTCAAGTTCTAAACTGATAAGATCCTGTCTGACAAGCAGTTTGTGTTCATCTGTCACAGTCAGAGATCAATGAAGACTTTATCCTGCAAGTGGAGTGCAAATAGAGTTTTGGGAGCTTAACTTACAGCAAATAAAAGAAAAAAGAAATTGAAACAGACTTCTTTCATGAATGATTGAGCTCCTCCTGCCGTTTCTCCTAAGTTCAGTATCATTAGCCAGCCAGTGTTTAGTCAAATTTCACCTACACAGTATACATCACAGTAGGGTACCCAATCCCCATTGACCAGATATATAAATAAGCAATAGGAAACTTGTTAAGGTGGCTACTGATAGACATTTCTTAAGTGCTAGCTGCTGAGATGTTAATTTTGTCATTTATTTTGTAGACATCTGATACAATGCTACCAATTGTCTGCACATTATACTGAAAAATTGGGAAAAATAATAAACGAAAAGAAAAGAAAAAAACTATTAACAGAAAGGACTTTATATTGGCTGCGTCTTTGGGTACCATTCGGTACTGTATCTTGTTGCATTACCTGGAGCGACTTCATCTCTTTAAACACTCCATCTGGAAGATCTTGGAGGTTATTGCTGTGGAGCATCAGGAGCTCTACTCTCCTTAACCCAACCAGAGATTTGTCATGAAGTCTGCTGATACTATTAAACCTGCAAAAGCAAAAAGGCATCATTGATATACTGAGGTACATATGTATTTTTCATCTTCATCAGGGCAACCACCAGAGACCTGTCAATAAGGCACAGAATGGTGCATCCTTGCAACAAGTTGTTCCAACTCTCAACCAATCGCAAGGACTGAGGATCAACGAACCCTTGGCCATGGTCTCCGTAATCTAGTTGAATTTAGTCAGTTTCTGTACTCTTGTTTCATTGAAAGTCTTGAATCACTCTTATCCTCACATCTCCCCTGAAGTCAGTTTGCCAAGGGAAATGAAACAAGCAACTAAATCACTGAACAACATTGCCTGCAGGCTTGTGGAGTTATTCAAACCTCTAACAATGAAATTGTTTGGAAGGTTCTGCATTTTAAAAGGAGTCAGTATTCCTTAGGGCAGATCCAGAGTACACTGAAGGTATGCTGAAGTAAAAACATCTTCCTGTAATTATACTGTTTCTTGTGTCCGGCATATAGAGTCTGCTTGCCAACAATATGTTTCTGCTATTCGGTCTAAAAAAAAAAAAAAAAAGCACATTGAGATACCTTTTAAAATATTAGAAAACTTTAGCTCAATAATTCCTTTGTCCAGGAAAGTCTGGCTCATTGCAGGCAAAAAGTGAAGAAATCCCTCAAGAGTTACATCTGGTTATGAGACCTTTTTCTAATTCTATTGCAGTACAAACTAAATTCAGTTCAGTTCAGCTCATGTATATTGCGCCGATTCGCAACAAATGTCGCCTCAGGAGACTTTACAAAAAAGTAAACACACATGCATGCCACTTTATCCTCGATATCAAACGGTACACTAAACTCAATGAATTATCCAAATTGGTTCAAAAAAGTTCTCTATCTAAGAAAACCCAGCAGATTGAGTCACTGACTAGCAGCATTCACTGCTATTCACTCTTAAATAGGAACTACTTATCTTGGCATGTGTTATGCATATCTTACGACTACTAAAAGATCAATTTTATATTGTATTATAGCTTTAAAACAAACTGCACTGTATTTTACTGCATCAGAAAACCATTGTGTTGGAGGGAATTCTAATAATTAAAAACTAAACTGTGAGTTCACATACCCTAAATTAATCCGTCTCGTATGCGCAGGCAGGCCAGGTGGGACGATGAGCAGTGATCGGAAGGTGCAGTGAACTTCATTGGCCTGGTAGCAGTTACAGCTCCTGGGGCAGGACTGGCCGCTGGACATCTCGAGTGTGAGCACCAGAAGTGCCAGCAGCGCCAGTGGTGCAGACCCAGTCTGATGCATCTTCACCCACGGGGAAAGAAGCTAAACAGAGATGATCACCGGCAACATGAAACAGGATGTCAAGTTTAGTGTAAACAGACAAGTGCACCACAACCTGCAGCTCAGATGGGAATCATTGTGTTTCTGTACACACACGCACATTTAAAAAGTTCAACACTTTACAACAAAAAAATCCAAAAGTGATTTATTGCTGTGCATCACACATTATACTGATTAACATAAAGACACAATAAAAGTGGAAAAATGTATGTATAGATATAGAAAGTTACCAGGAAAGTTAACTTGCAATAATGAAATTTATAAAAAAAAAAATGAAAGTTCATTTGAAGGAGAAGCTTTCAATTTACCCGTCAATATACATTTAAACCCTAATTGCTGGTCATGAGCTTTCGGTGGTGACCAAATAAAACAAGATCACGGATACGTTTGACCAAAAAGAGTTTTGTCTGAAGGGTGTCTGGGCTCTCTTTTCGAGGCAGGATGAGAGGAGGGAAAAGTCAACAGGGCGGGCCACCGCTCCTCCACATCGAGTGGAGCCAGTTAAGGTGGCCTGAGCATCTGATTAGGATGCCTCCTGGATGCCTCCTTGGTGAGATGTTCTGGGCACATCCCACCAGGAGGAGACTCAGAGGAAGACTCAGGACACGCTGGAGGGACTATGTTTCTCGGTTGGCCTTGGTTTTCCCTGGAAGAGCTGGCCTAATTGGCTGGGAGGGGAGAGTCTGGGTCATTCTGTTTAGCTACCTGACCTGACCCTAGAAAGGAGGTGACAGACCAACGGATGGACAGACAGACAGATGGATGGATGGAATTTTACTGACAGCATAGTTTACAAAGGAAACTTGTAAGACCAATCCCAGCCAGCATGCCTAGGTGGGCCCCATGTGAGGACAAGGAGGGCAGACTATATGGGTCCCATATGGGTTTGTCCGCGGGTTCCACGATGGCCCCACATGGGTTTGCCCATGTAGGGCCAGAGCCCACATGGGCCCTGCATGGGCCCTATATGGTGGTGGCCCACATGGGTTTTGTCCAATTAGGGCCCATGTAGCACCCATGTGGGCTGTGGCCCTACATGGGCAAACCCATGTGGGGCCATCGTGGAACCCGCGGACAAACCCATATGGGACCCATATAGTCTGCCCTCCTTGTCCCCACATGGGTCCCACCTAGGCATGCTGGCTGGGAATGCTGTAGGAATATCTCGTATTTAAATGTAGATCATTTCTAGACATCTAATTAAATCAAAAGTTTGTTTGATTTTATTGTTATCCTTTATCTTAGAAGGGTGAAGGTGGGGAGAATATTTTTAAGGCAAGAAAATGGTCATTCAATTTTACTTAACTGATAATCAGATATATTTTGCATGCTAAAAAAGAAACGTGTCTGTGGGGGGGCATTAAAACTGGCTTCAGCCCACGACTGCTCATCCTCCTGCATACGGCCCTTCATATAGGATTAGTAATGACAGATTAAAGTCACAAACTGTACAGGAGCAAGCTCAGTAATAAATCTGCAATAAATCATCTGGATTTTTTTTTTTTTATCATATATTGGAGTTTTGGACTTTGACAAATTAATTCATGATGCTAGATAGAGTTCATTTTATTGTCAGTCACTTACAGACGGAGAATGAGACATAAGAAGTCACAGAAACTTCGCTGCGCTTTCTTATCCAATCACACACAAGCGCTGAAATTTACACCACTTCAACGTAAACTGAACACACAACTGAGACTTTTCGTCTTGTTCAAATCTTACAAAGACATTTTTTTTAGAATATATTATGAATCCAAAGTGATAATAAAAAATAAAAAATAATAATAATAAAAACAAAAACATACCTTAAACTTTTCTGGTCCGGAGGCATAAATTATTGTAAGGAATTATTCATTTTCTACATCAAATGATGATTTCAATTCATCCGTGTACTTCGGCAAATTAATCCGCACTTTCCCACCTTCATTCATCCATTTGTCACCACAGTGTTCGCAAAGAATGCGGGGGAAATCCTGCAAATAAGCACTTTTTAAAACTTGAAAATTCCCACAAAACCACTCCTACCCCTCGGCAAAAAAAATCAAGCAGGTCTTCTTGTATGTGACGGGAGGAGAAAAGGAGCGCAGCACACGCGGCAGGCGGACAGCAATCGCGTCTGGTCCCTGTGTGCACGCGTTTTGTGTGGAGAACAATGTGTGTGTATTTGATCTTGGAAAGTGGGACAGGGCAGCAAGTGAAGAGAAAGACGCTCAGGCAGATGGGTCTATCCGAAGAGGGGCGGAAACTATGAAGTAATAAGTCACCGTGCTTCAAGCTGCTTCTTCTGCTGCACAGAAATTACATTTTTGAAATAAACTTTTTTTTTTTTTAATTTATAATCAAGTAGCCTACAAATATTAGATTTTATTATTCTGAGTTTTAAAAAAACGGGATATAGCTTCTTATTTTTGGTGAAAGTTTTATCTCCCACTTGCCTCTCTGTCGCTGATAGTGGCAGAGAGACAATTTGGACAGTCGCCAGGATTCACCAGGGTGTTCCTCCAGTGGTGACGAGTTGCCAGCCTTTCATGGGGAAACACAGAAACACACAATTTTTTCCTGGCCTTAAGAGAGAAATAGAGAGACTATGTTTCTCTCTGAATATGACATCACAGTCAGGTTTATGGACTGTGGGAGCTGGAGTACCAGAAGAGAACCCACATGAAAGGGGGCTGAACATGCAAGCTTGATGCAGAAAGAGCAAGCAGAGATTCAAATCCTGGACTTCCTGGCTGCAACGCAGCAGTGCTACCAGCTGTTCTGTTGTGCAGACCTTATTATTCTTTGTTATTTTAGTTTGAACACTTGATCCATGTTGGTACATCAACATATTGATTGGGTGGCTTTCAAAATATGTTGGCCTAATTAACATTTATCCTCTTAATTTTGGTGTTTGATAACTGAATCTTCTGGATTAGGAGCCAATATTGCCAACGATATCTCAGACAGAGATGGTCCAACATCTCTGATTCTCAGACATGCAGATCGGGACTTCTTAGAGGGGAAACCAGAAATAGACAGATGCTCCTCAGCTGTTATCTCCAGTAAGCGACCCCCGACACTCCCACACCTCGCCCCCCCCCGACTCCCAACTGTGTTGGAAGGCTTGTGACAGAGTGTGACTGATTCTAGACAGGGGCAGCTTTGCAAGACAATGTAGTGAGATGTTTCAGTTCACTTTATTTTCTTCTTTTGTATATTTAGTAGCAAAGGTCTTCAACTAATCTCATGCAGCAGCTACATCAAAGAACCGCAGCTTTAGGTGTGAGAATAAGGTCACCCAAATGAAGAGTTTTAAATTTTCTCATCAGCTGCCTCAGTAATGAATGGCTACATTAATCATGTATGACTGGCAATAGCCTGCAGCTCGGCAGTCGACAAGTGAACATCTGCAGACGTCTTAGCAAATGTGATTGGATGTTTTACAGTCACCAGCAACATTCTCTCTGATGTTTTTCAGTGCATGATCCAATCTTTGCCACCTTATCACCCTTGTCTCTGCAGGCAGCACTGTTCTGTGAACAGTTGTCAGAGCTGAACTCATCCCCCAAAGCTATATTACTGCGCCGGCTCACTTCATTACATTGCTCAATGTTATCGAAACATGGTGGACTGTAACAGATGAATTGCTGCTGGTCTGACTGGAAACAAGTAAGGAATGATGACATAATGTAATATCAATGGCTCATTGGGGAAGATGAATGAATGACTGGATGAAATGAGAAGGCATACTGTGACATATCGATGCCTTTCCCTTGTAGAACAATATACAGCTTTAAATAAATGTTATAGAGTCTACAAATGAATAAATGACATTCTTGCTTGCAGATACTTAAAGCCAAACATTTTTAAATTACTTTTAGTATATAATTAATTAAAATAAACCCTAAATCTAGCATGAAAATAACTCCAAATCATATTATTCTGTGCAGTGCAGAAGCATAGGGATCTCAGCATTTATGATTCAGTTTTGCCAATTTGCCAATTTTTTTTGTTTGTAATGCACCCTTTTCATCTACTGTCAAATTCATTTTTTTTGTGTGTTTTTTTTCTTTTTGTATTATTTTATTTTTTTAGTTGTGAACTCTCTTTTTAATTCTTTTATTTATGCAAATATGTATTCTGCAATAACTGGAATTGTAATATAACAAAAACTTTAAATTGTGACTTGCTAAAAGTAGTTCTACAGATTCAGGGACGCTGTTACATCTAAAAACAAACACAGTGATGTTTCGAGGTTTATTTACACACATGACTGGTTTGAGTGTAATGTGGATTTTGAAACTTTTAAATATCTATCTGAATGGTTCTGTTTTGAGAATGGAATGACACAATTTCAGTGATGAAGAAAATTAGAATTAGGTGAAATTTATTGGAGATTTTCTCATATCAACACAGATTAAAATTTTACATGCAGGTTCCATTATATAAATAATCTCTCACTAACATTTTTTTGTTTTTTTGTTGTTTTTTTTTTTTTTTCAAAAAAATTACCCAAAATAAAATCAAAACTGGTCTTTGAAAGGTTTACATTGGGCCTTCTGAATGGGATCACCAAAGCCCAATCCTCAACTTTGCTGAGAAAGAAAAATTCTGTTGTAAGAGTTGGGTCTCCCTCATCACTGCTATTTCTGCCACCCAGTAGTAAATGTGTAAAATTGATGCCTGAGTTTTGTTCCTGAAGCAGGGATTTTTTCCATAATGATGATGTCTTAAAGGTGGCCTTCCTAGCAAAGTAGGTTATCTGTGCCAGAATAGTTTAATCTTCAATCACTGCTGCCAGCGGCTTTTGCATGCTTTGCTGATAGCAACCTTGACTATAATTCTTGTTTTTTTTAGTGTGAAGTGGTGTAAATATCAGCTCATCCAATAATGGATGAACACTCAACAGATTTGTCTTTCAGCCCACCTGTACTCTAAGAAATCAGTAGCATTTCGGCTCAAAACTGATAAATTACTTTCTCTAACTCAGGTTACATTTTTGGTTGCAGTGTCAGATTTCAGTGAGAGATAAATGGATGTTCAATGCACCCCTCTAGCCCAACCGGTTGATTTGGATCCTGGTGGCAACAGGCTCTCATGCAGTTCATACTGAGCCTGTATGTTAACTAAATGACTGAAGACAGATTGGATAATAATTCTCTTTCTTCATACCTACTGACAGCCAAAGTGCTAGAGAAATGCGTCCTTACTGAGAGAAACATCTGTACCCAATCACATTATTATAGCAGGAAACTAAATATTGAACGAGAGCCCTGCAATGTGGCTGTCTTAATCATAAAAATATCAAACTTATTTGGTGTTTTCCAACTGTGTTGCATTATTAATAAGGTTTTTCATGACTGTAATTAGACTGGGTCAGTGCATAATGAGGGAAATGTCCAGTGCTCTGAAAGTTTTTCTTAAAGATCTGTAAATGCACTCAGCAGAGACTGGAGGACTTGTCAAAAGCACTGCAGTCATCAGTCAGCCTTTCATGGAAGAGCAGTTCAGTGGAAATCACAGAGTAAAAAGACAAATGACAGCCCACTTGGCGTTTGGCAAAATGCATTTGAAGGACTCAGTGCCTGAGGAAAACGATTTTCTGATCTGACGAGCCAAAAACTGAACTGCTAGGCCGAATTTCAAGGTCTGTGTCAAATAAGATATAAGAAGTGCTCATCAGGATCCTGCAATCAAGCTTCAGAGTATTATGGTGGCCCACTTTGAACAAGGGAAAGTTGATCTTGCAATACACCAAATAATAAAGGTGACCAGTTGTTATCTAATCTTCAATCATCTCTAATGTGTAAAATAGACCAAAATGTTTTACATTTCAAGTCTGTTTGCTGCCAGTTCAAATCTGCAACTAATTAAAGAAATGTATGATCATTTTTAATATAGGTACTGCATGCACAGTTTGTCACTCTGAACTTTAGGTGGAAAAAAAAAAAAAAACGAACACAAGTGAGGTCAGAACATGCCAGATGCAGCTGTGCTGACCAACAAAATGTAAAGGGTGTAAAGTTCTTCTCTATAATCCCTGTGAGATTTTAAAAAGCACTCTTGGTCATGAGTGCACTCCACCTTTTTGCTTCTGAGGATTTGTTGCAATCTAGGTCAATGACTAGAACGCTGATTCATGAATTCAGGAAGTAAACAACTCTGTGCCTAGAAGAGACCAGCCTGCTGATACATTATTTCAAATCATGCATACATTCTTTTTGATCTGGTGTTGATCTGCTAAAAACTTTGCCTTAATGAAGTCTAAAATAACTGATAACATTCCGTTATTTTTTTTTTGTATGTTTTTCTTAAAACAAGATTAGAGTATATTTTGTATCAGTTGGTGTCACTAAAGAACTAATGATAAAAGCTACTGTGGCAGATCTTATATGATTCACTGCTTAGGTGAATCTCAATCAATGGCAACGTTATGAAATAATTAATTTTGGTTCAATATTTAAATTCAAATAGAGCAACTGATACATTGTTTTGATTCACTATGCACAGTAATATATTTCAAACTTTTTTTTTTTACAATTTATTTTGAAGAATATCGCTCATAGCTGATGCAAATTCAAACTTCTTTCACCCAGAAAATTAGAATACAGCAAAACACCACTAGAAATATTTTAATGTTGGTATTTCTACTGTAGTTATTGTTATTTAAGAAGCAATTTTCACTGTATTTTCAAGTACTGTAGAGTAAATACACTCAATCTTAGGTTGAAGCTCCTTTCGTATGAATCAGTTTGCATAGAGGGGAGGCAATCAGCTTCTGGCACAACCCAGAGTGCTTTATAAGTAGCTTTTATCCCATGTGCACGGTTGGGTCTGGTCTCCCATCTTCCACTTGACAATGCCCCAGAGGTTTAGGTTTAGCCAGGTTGTTGTCCAGTCAGGCACAGTAACATCATGGTTATTAAATCAGGTGTTGATTCTTTAATCTTTGTTGGCAGGTGCCAAATCCTAACGGATTAATGAAATGAAATGAAGTGCTCTTAAGTTTCCTAATAGACAGCTGTTCTGTTTTCATGTTTCCTGAAAATGACAATGGATAAACACCATTACCGGTGTTTGCCCATTAAATCCAGCAACTCCAGTTTTGTCCCTCACTACTTTTCCTCCAGAATATGGGTCCTTAATTTCCAAATATAACTTAAAGTTCAGTATTTTTCCTTTATTTATTATGTTTTTTGAGCATCAACTATACAGACTGAAACCAGGAGAGATTCTACGAATTATGACATTTCAGCATCACATTTAAAATCCACAGTTGACAAAAAAAAAAAAAAAAAAAAAACACTAACAGAGTGAAAAAAAAAAGTGTTACACAAGAGCTTGTTTTAAAGTTACTCTCATTGTCAAGGTAACTTAGAAAAAGTGAAAACAGGAACAGCGGTATCGGAAAGGGCAGAGTGCCACAGGCTATCCATAAAAAGACCAAGACCTTCAATTACATTTTGGATGACCTCACGGCTTCAAGCGCTCTGGGACTGTGGATCATTAAGGACTGGTTGAAGGACAAGACAGGTTGTCTAACACTTGTGCTGTTTGGACAGACAGCTTCTCACAGGGGGACATTCACTGCTTGGCAGGTTATTTCGTTGTCATCACCTGGAAGTATTTAAATAAGGAGATGGAACAAATGATTCACAGCTTAAAATAGTGCTCTTATTATCTATAAAACAATGCTTCTCTCCTGGTGTAGTAACAGATTAATGTTTCCATAAATTCTTAGTTCAAATATGCATGTTTTTTGTTTTCCTGCCTCTGTGCCAGCCGTTAAGATTCATAGCCTGCATAACTGTCTACCGTGATGAAATCTAACTTTGAAGCTAAGCTGAGGCACTGTCTGAAGGCACATTGTGGCACAGGGTCCCCGGACCCTGGGGTCTGTTATTGATTTGAGGCTTTCAGCACCCCATGGAGTCAAGGCATTTTCCAGAGCATGAGTGGACAGGCATGACTGGGCGCTATTGACTGATCTACTCATAAGGATCGAAATTTACTATAAGATGGTAATGACCTTGGAGCTCTGACTTGAAGGTATGGGCTGGAGTGAGGGTTAAAATTTGATAGATGTTAAGAGCAAAGTAAAAAACTGATAAGCACACAAGAAAATGAGGGTGGGGGTTGCTGGAGGCATACAGTCTGGTAGCCTGCAGTTCCTGTATTCTCCTCTTAAGAGGCCTTTAAATCAGCCTGAAAGCTTGTTCTAAATGGCTGCAATGGGAATTTCCTTTTCATTCACACATCAGGTCTGCTTCCTCCACTCTATTTTTTTCTCACACTTGTCGAGTAGGATAACTCAGTTACAGCATCATACATCAGCCCAACAAAACAGTCCAGTCCGGAACATAGATGCCTTCTGGGTGCTTCTGTGAGGTTGTACAGGGGAGTTAGGTGGCAAGGCATGTTGAAGTAAACTTGTCACTGTTACTCTTCTGGCTTCCCAAGCAATGTAGTGACAGCCCTTTAAAGGTCAGCTTATAAACAGGTTAGCTTCCAGTGGATATGGAGCAGAGATGACAGATTGTGTGTATAGACCAGCTAACTAAGTGAAACAAGGGAAAAACTCTGACTTTGATAAATATTCTTACTACTGACACAAATTTCGCAATGTGTACTTAAATGTTCCAGTACAAGACAGATCACCATGACTTTGTGGAGTCACAGAGCGGTTATTGGAATAAGATAACCTTTAGATCAGAAAACAAGGAGGAGTTGAGAGACCTCAAGAGACTGTGAAGGGGTTGGTCCTCAGCGATCTGCGTCTCCTGCTGACGTCTTCACTGAATCCACTGCAGTCCGCCTACCAGCTTGGTTTTGGGGTAGATGACACCATCACCTACCTCTTGTACCGAGCTTTGACCCACCCGGAGAAGCCTGGATGATGTTCTTTACTTTCAACACAACCCAACGTGGACTTCTGAGGGACAAGCTTGGGCTGTCAGGAATGAATCGCCACATGTCCCAGTGGATACTGGATTACCTCACTGGCTGCCCACGATATGTGAAAACACAAGTTGATGCTTCCTATGTGCACAAAGAAGATTATTTAGTAATCTACTTGCTTTGATTGCCTGTCATTTTGTTGCTGTTGCACTTGAATTCCCCCACTGTGGAAAAATGAAGAATATTTTTATTTTGTTGTACTTACCAGAGATGGCCCACTAAGTGCTTGAGAGGAAATGTTTGACACAAATGTTACATGCAGCTCTATCAACAAATCATGAGGCAATACGATCTTTTCATAATGGAACTAAAATACTACTTTTGCAGTACCATGGAATTTACTTGAAAATGTAACACAGTGTTACCATAGCGAAAAATTGTAGTTTTGACACCGTAACTGCCAGGTTTCAACAGCTAAAAGTATTTAAAATAAAGGAGTTTGTTCTTCTTATAAGCATATACAAAGTGTAGTCATATTCCTTACCTCAGTCATTAGTGCCTGGCTGTATTTAGTGATGTGATTACATTTTTTTTTTTTTTTTTTTACTTGTATTCATAAAGACTCTATTATCTGGCTTAGAAATATTCTGCCATGAGCAACTCGGTCACAGAACAGCTGCCATTGTGTGATTGTAGCAGTTTGGGTGGAAATTACAAATCATTAAAAACAACTGAACAACTCTTGCTAGGCCCAAGAGTTAAGTTTCACTGCTGCCGCTGTGCTTCCATGGCGCTGGTTTCACTGAATTAAAAGCTCACATCTGTGTGGGACATTACCATCTCTGTTTTGGATGAATGAAAGGCCAGAGGCTGTGAAGGGCTCCTTTCACTTTTTACTTTTTTGTAAAAGTAGAGGAATATAATAGAATAAAATGAGTATGAATTTTAACGTGTTTTAAAAATTCACAATGTTTGTTCTTAGCTTTGAAGTAATCGGTTCCCCCGAGTTTTATAATTATTCTATAATTTCCATAGATTTCCTGTAAATTGTCCAATAACAATGACATCAAACCAAATTTGTATCGTCATACGAGGGTTCATTTTGTTTTTTAGAGGCAATAAATGGATTTTCCTTACTGCAGATCATGATAGGAAGGGATGTATTGCTCCATATATCATGTAACATAGTACAGCAAGTGGATGGTCAGATTAGTTCAAGCAGTGAAAACAGGAAGAAACATCTGGCCTGGCTCTGTCCAAAAGCAGAAAACAATAACAAATAATTAAATTCCTGTTTCAGTCTTTGTGCCAAGCTAATTCTGAGAACATATGTCTGGTCTCGCCTTTCAGATGAACCCTGCAACACAGGACTTGCATCACTGTGAAGTGTTTCTTCGTTAAAGACCACAAATTCCTCAGTGGTCTGTTTTTCTCTGCTTCTCAAAGGGCCATTCAGAGAGGCAAAGCAGTACTTTTTATTTCATCTTCATCCCAGTCCTGACTGCAGATTCCACACGTGGTCCAATTATTGGAAACATTTAAGACTTTTCCATTAATGCAGTGTGATACTGTGTTTTAGTTGTAACTTATTACTACAACCAGTCTTTAGAAGTCATTCATGTGACTGAACTATGTTCACGTCTCAAGAAATCTTCTTAGCTTCCTCACTGAGTGTTGTTTTAGTGATTACTAGAGGCAAAAGAAAACAAACAACACCAACTTTCTCTGAGTAAAGTAAACGCAAAAGTTCTTGCACAACCCAAAAAACATTAAATGGAATCCATTAAGAAAATATTAAAGCTGGCATGCAGGGATTATGATAACCAGCAGTGTCATAACTGGGATTAAATCTGGTTCTACAGAATAACAATTGGTTATGCTGAAAGCCTCTTGTCTACAGTCCAAAAGAGGATTATTTTTGCACCATTTATTGATTCTGGAAGGAGAAATTTAGAACTTTGTTGATGCTTCAAGGAAAACACTGATTTATGCTACTCAATTCCTCTGGCACTGCCAATGGTGAGTTCAGTGCTGAATAATAAGCACTGGATAGATATTTGTTGAAATGGGGAGCATTTCGTTTTGGCTATCTTTGGCTTACGAAGACGGTCTCTTAAGAGACTCCATATTTGTAAAACCGTGGAACAAATGCAAGCATTTGCATACTCAGCATGACTCTCTTTTCCTAGTAGGAAAGGTTTTCTGTTTAATCAAGGGGGGAAAAAAAGGGTTGAAAAAATTTTAAAGCTTCAAGTTGAATAAACAAAGTCTACTTTAAATTGCTAGAATACAGTTTAATGTACTAAGAGTAAACATGTACTAAACAATTTCTAAATTAGCAAAATTATGTAGCCAGTTTTCCAACAGTGTTTAGTTAGACTTCTTTAATTTATTTGACTATTATGGACAAAAGCACTTTTGAGCATGAGTAACAAAACACAAGCAAGCAATAAATACAATTGCATTTTATAGGGAGTAGAAAAGCAAATAAAAAGGTTTGCTGAAGCACAGTTATAAAGGAGGTAACTGTTAGCACAGCTGAACTTCTAGCTCCTATGGGAAGGAGAAAGAAATCATTTAAACTACCATTTGAAATTGCTTTAAAAGTCATACAACTTTTATAATTCATTTACTTTTTTTTTTTTCTGACTTTGCAACTAGAATTGACCCAAATACAGAACAAAGAATAAATAATGAGGAGAGTGAGTAGAGACAGTGAGGTTTCAGTGAGGTTGTAGTGGAGGTTGTCATGTTCTGGAATTGCCTCAGTCATGGTGGTGGCGTGTTGGAGTAGCTCAGAAAAAAAAATAATTCATTCATTTCATTCATTTACTTCAAGAGCCTGTGTTCATAATTAGTTACAGACTTTAAGGTTGTCCATTTGTCATTCAAGCAGGAGCAACATTTAAGGTAAACAAAAGACTAAAAAATGGTCTGTACTGTGGTTGGGATATTTTTGTTGCAATAAACATTTATAGGCAGGCCAACTTGATAAAGTTGTGCTTTTAGTTCAGATAGGTAAAACATTTAGATAATATTTCAATTCAGCTATATTCTCTTGGTCTCCCCGACTAAGTTGTGACCTTTGTAAGACCTCCTATGGTATCTGGCACCAGCATGTTAGCAAGAAACCCTTAAAATGTTGCAAGTTCAGGCTGGGAGTCGAAGCAGCCAAACACACAGGCAACATTGGGCTTAAACTGAGCTTGGAGGTAAATGTGCATTACTGCAGTTTTTTAGTGTTTCAGAATACACTCTAGAATCTAAAGCTCATCAAGAGAAACATCATACTAACATAAAATCATTAGTTGTTCAGTTTGTGGTTATTTTTCTTTTTGTTCTAGTCTATTTCTTGACTCTGAACTAATAATCAGTGGTACATTTTAAGCTTTTTTTTTTTTTTAGATTGTTTTAATATTAGAAATAAATATGCCTGCAATGTTAAAGTCTTCAAAAATAGACCTGCTTGAAGTGAGAAGGTACAACTATAAAGATATACAAAACTTAAGAAACTACGTCCCCAGATGGCTCAGGAACTGTCGATGAGAGCTGCATTTCTTTTTTTTTTTTTCATTTTACATTTAATACATTATTTAACTTAAGCAAGATTTATCCAGAAAAATTTGCAATGAAGTATTTTCCACTTCTTTTCTGCTACTTTCATTTGTAGAGGCAATTAATATTTCTTCCACCAGTGTTTACCACTATTAAGATTTACTCTAATCCCTACTCTGTCAGTCGGGTTCTGCCTGTGTGACTTTATACATGTGTATCATTTCTGTAGCACTACCAATCCTTCTAAAGAGTCAATCCAGTCTCTTCTTCCCAAAGTACTGGCATTTTATTTACTGGATGCATGTCCATGAAGTCCGACTTTCTGTCATTTTGAAAATAAATTCCATCATAACTAACATTTCCATTTTCTACCATCATCATTTAACCCAACACATAATCATTTTCATTAATTAAATATAGCAATATTCAAAGTCTGATATTTTTAAAAATCAATATGCAAATTTACTGTCAATAACAAGCTGTTTAAAATCTTCCTGGAGGCTTTTCAGCCTTCATAAAGCTCTTATTCAGTTTATGCCAGTATTTAGATAAACAAGCTGGAGAGTAACATCCTGCAGGGTCATAATTTATGTATGCTTCAAAGTGTTGTGCCACTACTAACATGGATGACAGTTTGTTTTCACTAAATGTGTGGTCCGGTGAGGCCATTTGAGGTGGCCTGCAAAGAGACCGTTTTCTAGGTTAAGGTTAGTTTCAAATTAACTGTGTTTCGCTACAATACTTTGACAAGTGTTCCCTTCAAGAGGGACAATAAGAGCTCTGCAATTATATAAAACAGGAGCATAAAAAGAACAAAGTCAAGGTCACCACCACTCAGTACTTAATAATTATGTGTGGGTCAATGGGGTTTTTTTTATGTTTGCATCCATTCAACCTGATAAGACACAAAGTATGAACAGAAAAGGGTCCATTAATAAATGCCTTGAGTCAGAACCAATCTGGAAATTATGTGCAAGATGCACTGGTCACGACTGTGCCAACTTTAATCCCATAATTCCATTTTATCTTCCTTCGCTCCCAGCAACTGCTTTTTATGAGCTAACCATAATAAAATTGGTTACTTTGTCGTTCAGTAATAGAGATAGTTGGAAGCACCTGGGGCAGAGACCTACAGAGTCTGTATGAGTGTGAGAGAAAGAAAAGGTAAGAGTTAGACATCCATGACACACTCACTTATAAAATGAATCTTAGTTATTCTCTTTTTTACTTTCTTCTTCACTCGAACATATAAACATGTTGAAACAAACCTTTTTAAGAAATTATTGGATGGATATCTTAGAAATTAAGAGAAATGCGCAGTAAAAAAGTTGTCAGGTGAATTATTTAATAATGAAAAGCAAATGCAATTCTAAACAATTACATTTTTTGGACTATAGACCTTTTTGAGCAGGATGTTTGGTGTTGCTGAATTTGGCTAGGTGTGACAGGATCTCTTTTGTTGGTCAGCAGATGAGCAGCTGAAATTAGGTGTGATACAATAATTTAAGCTAAAATAACTTGTGAGAATCTCTAAAATAAAATGCAGGCCTTAGGTTTGGCCTTCATGTGATAAAAAGAAGATTTAATGGGTGTATTTGTTTGTTCTCAAAATGAATGAAAAATAATCTTACTCAATGGAGAACAACACGAACAAAAGCGTTTGGAGATTCAAATAGTAACATCCCTGTCCTCTTCTCATTTAGATTCAAGCAGTTTACACCTTCCCTGCCTTTCATACACTGATAACTCTCAAAAAGGCTTTGCTGTGCACACAGGCTGTCAGATTGTAGTGGAAGAAAGGGCTGTGTGCCATCTGTGTGGTAGCACAACATGTTTTATTTCATTCTACCGTTAAATCACAGGTACAACCAAGCAACTTCATTCAGACTCATGAGAAGAGGCAGAACCTTGAGGGACATTGGTTTCCTTCTAGTCTGGAAACGCCTCGGGATTCCCATTGTTCGAGTCTAAACTAAATTTTGTAAAGCTTGCATGCATAATTGAAGCCATTTGCTTTTTGTGTCGACTTTTGTTGCTTTGAGGTTGTTAACATGTTCATTTTGGTCATGTGAGGTGGATGGGGCTAAGAGGAGAGAAAGTTTCAGACAGACAAGGAGGAGAGTGAAGCCAAACAGTCTTTTGACCTCCCTCTCTTTATTTTTTTATTACTAACTTGTGGAGAAGTTGTTTTTCTTCTGCTTAGTTGCTGAACATGTTTTAATTTTTTAAACATAGGCGATCTCTCAGATTTTTTTTTTTTGTTACTGAAGAAGAGTCATGTTGAATTTAATGGTAGCGTCAAACTCTGGTTTCGCTTAGCAAGATTATACATCCGTGATGATGGATTTTAGAGGGTCGGTCTCTGTATTTCCCCACAGTATCTGATTTTGGATAAATGGAAGATGTATGGATTATGTGTAGCATGTACAAAGGCAGGAAAACATAGCTAAGGAATGATCCTTGTGGAAAAGAAGGAGCGCACAGAGGACCATATTAAAATTCATTGGAAATGCTTGAGATTCTTAAAACAAAGAACATTATTAAAGTTGATCAAAACAAATGTGAAAGAATTAGTCAAAAGCAGGCAAGGAACAAGACTCAAGTTGGGCAGAATGGTTGCTGCTGCTTAATTAATGTAAGAAGAAATGTAAGGAATACAAAAAAGAAAGAAAGACAAAAAGACGGAAAGGAATAAAGAACGCAACCGTTTTTATTGTTCTTCCTTCTTTTAACGTATTTTAGCTGATGGCTTTAATTTCTCCTCGTCTCTCACCCTTTCTTTTCCATCATGCCCTAAAATCAACAGATATATGACATCACTAAAAAGGATGCATGAGTAATAAAAGAGGCTTTGGCAGAAACACAGGTGGCGCAGCAAGTAATGTCCTAAAAATCAGACCTTGGAGTCTTCATTAAAGTAATTCTTCTGCTTTGTTTTAATAACCAGCTCAGTCTCTTACTTATGGCGAGTTAAATCATTTCTGACTAAAAGTACACCAATAGTATCATATCTATAAACTTCTCTCTGATCTACATTTTTTTTCTCCTCGTCCCACCCTCTCGCTCATTCCTCATCTCGTTTCCTTCTTTTCTAATGGTTTACTGTAAAGAGACTGCGTGTTATGGTCTCTGAACCCATCTCCAGATGTCAGGGGGCAGAAGGGCTGCAGATGGTCTTCGTTCCCCACTGACAGTGACAGGGAAAGTAAGACTGAAAGAGATCAGCAAAGAGAGAAGGAGAGAAGGAAAGAAAAAAAGATAACACGAAGAAGATAGAGAAAAAAAAGACAGGAAAAATACTTATCCTGTCACAATATATTTGCTTGAGGGGGAGACCTATCTATCAGTGTTATGAGTGGCATTTATTTTATTTATTTATTTTTTTAGCTTTTTATACCCAACTTGGCATCCTCCTCACTGGAAGTACAACTGTCACAGCTGTTTTGTGCACCATTCAAACTCTATTGCATGTCTTCAAACTGTCGAAATATTTCAGTCACTCATGAAAACCCATCATTTTCTCATTAAATGTCACCAAAATGTGTCATTTCACCTCTTTATAGCCACATCACAACCTAGTTCAAGTGTCAATTCCATAGGTGGCTTTTATAAGTCTTTCTAAATGTTATTTAATATTAACTTGAGCAAACTAGTTGTTTGTCTTCCCTGTTGTGCATCCATTTAGATCAGCTGTGTACGTGTGCTACTGATGCAGTAGCATGCAAACTGTTAGGATTATCTGTGGGTCCTGAAGATGAGGTTACTCTATACGATTTCTTGCCCAGTTGTTTAGTATGTTGTTTTGAACTATTTCATTCAAGAATTGAGTCAAATTAGCTGACAAACTGTGAAATAATGCAAAAGTCCTAGAAAACCAGCCTGTCTTTAGAGAGATATGTCTTTTATGACTTGAAGCCCAGAAAAATATTACAATGCGTCATTAATAAGTAAATTCCTGCAGAGAGAATTCTTTGATGTGGATGTTGGCGCCTGCAGAGGAAGGAGAGGAGTGAGTGAGCGAGAAATGCTGGATGGGGCAGAAAGAGGAAAAGAGAGAAGAAAATGAGGAGTTTAAAGATGATTTGAAGGTTAATGATGAGATTGCCAGCCTCAGGGAACCGTTTGTTGGCTGCAGACGTACATGCAAACGTGCACAGGCACCTTAACTGCATGGTAAAACCCCAGCAAAAGCATTTGACCTGTCATTTAGCTTATCGGTCACCCAATAATACAAGACAATCGCCTCCTTGAGTCACATAAACTCACAAGTCAACACATGCTTTTCCCCTTACAAGGAAATATAAGTATATATGGATTCCATCATTCGTTTATTCATCCATTCATCCATCCATCCAATCAGAAAGGTTGCCCAGAAGACCATTGAAGGATAACGTGCTCCTTGTCTGTAAGACGTATGTGCTTTGAGTAAATATGAGATGTCCAAACATAAGTGAATGTATTGAAGAATAGTAAGTGAATGTCATTTTAAATAAAAATAGAATTGCAGTGGTGTTCCAAAACCAAAAAGTAAAGCTACAGATTGTTCGACAAGGGAACTTTGCATCCTTTAAACTATAGGACATCAATCTTGGTTTTCAGGGCCCACTGTGCTGCATGTTTTAGATGTTTCCCCACTCAAAAACAGCTCCCTCAAATAAGTGCATTATCTATTTTGAATGCCTGCAATTGATGCAAAAGCCTGTTGGTCACCCATCAATTTATGCAAGTTGCGCAGCAGCAGTGAATACCTAAAGCATGTAGGACAAGTGGGTCCTGAGGTCCGGGGTTGGGGACCTCTGCTTTAAACTGGTTTACTTAGAGAGAAAAACACAAACACAACACAAATTACCCAGTACCTCTTACACAAGTCAATCAGACAGATATTGTTTAAGGACATAAAGAAAATCCAGCGTAATTCACCTCAACAGTCATAAACTTGCATCTTATTGGTGTAATTTGGCACAACTGGAATTAAGTGTCCTTTTTTTTTTTGCATTACACTTATTTTCTGATTTGACGTGCCTTAACTAAATGGTGCTGAATGGCTTCTGATCATCATTGACTCTGCTCATGTATACGAGCTTTCCACAGTTAACTAAAGGTAGACACGTTTAAAGCCAAATAGTTAAATAGGCACAGTATGTACAGCGTCCGAATTTGTTGTTCTAGTGGGGAAATGCTCTCAGTAAACCGTGACCATCTGGAGTGAAGACATTTTTTTTTTTTTTTTTTTGCCTAATTTATTGTTTGCTGTGAGGTGATTAGTGCCACATGCAAGAACCCAAACACACACATATACAGGACCCATATACACAGCAGTCCTTCACAGTGCACTGTTTCTGAATGACTCTGCTGCCAAAATTGGATACAAACAGACATAGAGAGTAAATACAGAAACTGCTGAGGTGTAAAAATGGCAATTCAGCCTGTATAAAACCAAACCCTCTGAACCCATGGTGCTCACTAGAGGCACATTCAGTGGAACAGAGCTTAGATAAATGTGTCATGTTAACTTAAATAAAAACGAGCTAATTTAACACATTTGGAGAAAATCTTTTTCATATTGTAAGAAACAGAAATGTAAAACAAATAAATATTGTTGAACTCAACGTTGTTCGAGCTTCCACAACAAGCAAGTGAACAATAATTATGCTGTATTTGGAAATGCTTCCACACCAGTCACACCTCTGTAATTTATTAATTTATTAAGTTGGTGTTACCTAAAAATACCAAATCTTAATGTATTTTATCCTTTTTTTTTCTTTTGTCATAAAACATGTAATTGAAACAGCGAACATGTGCTTATTGATCTCTATGCCAACTCTTGTTTGGCTTAAAACTAACACTGCACGTCACTTTCAACACATCATCCACACTGTGAAACATGGTGGTGACATCATGCTGCCAGAGCAATTTTAAAGTCACCTATGGGACAATCCTGGGAGAAAACGTGAAAGAAGGTGCAACAGCCTGGAGTGAAAGTTCCACCAGGGCAACAACACAAAACAAGCTGGCACGAAAAAAATGGTCAGCTAAAATAGATACGCCATTTTAGACGGTATATCTCAGATGGAGTGGTTTCTGCAGAAAGGCCATAACTGGCTTCACACCTTTCCATTCAACCAATCAGAGCTTACACCAGACTGTGAAAATGAATGGCTGAAAATGTGTTTCCATATGTATGAAGTTGGTGGACAAATGCAAACAGTACTTTTCAGTAAAAAATCTTTAGCTTGTGGGAGCTGTTTTCAAAAACACACATTTCTGATATTTAGGAAAAAAAACAACAGGTCTTCTCTTTCCTTGTACTTCACAATGATGTGCCACTCTGTTGATTTTTATTTGTCTTTGATTTATTGGTTGATTGTCAGACTTTTGATCTAGTGCCTTGAGACAACATCTAAATGACTTCCACTGGTCTGTGTCAACCCCAGCAGGGTGACATTCTGTTTCGAGTTCAGAGATTGGGCAGAGGATTTGGCAAACAGAGCTCAAAGTAACCATGTGATCTGATGCTGACAGCCCATTGAAAGGGAAGTGGATTTGGAAGACATGCAATTGAATGGCCAAATTGTAGCAGAAGGACACTAAAAGATCCAGTAAGACAGAAAATGTGCTAGAGAGCTGAAAGGATGAAGTCCGCATAAGATACAAAGTAAGGTCAGTGTAATTCTTTAGAGGGATTAGTGCTATCTCCCTCAGGGTTTTGGTCATTAACGCACAGCTCAGCGAATCACACCACAGAAAACACAGGCCTACAGTCTGAGCATGTGCACACTCACATGGATTTATTCTGATCCTGTCATAATCACATCACATCTGAGGCTTTTTTTTTTTTTTCCATCACTTCTGGCAAGATGTACACCGACTGACTGTTTGTGTGTCTAACAGCCTGTCCATATGCGTCTCGTCCTAAAGGAACGACACATCCTCTCTTTGTGGTCTGTTCACAATCTATGGTTTGAGCAACTTTAGAACATCGAAGAATTTGATGCTTCATAAATGGAGTGAAAGGGAGGGATGCAGAAATGCAGAAAAATTGAAAACATAAAGGGTAACTGAGATGTAGAGTTAAATAATAGAGGCAAAATAAACTCATTTCCACCAGATTTTTTTTTATGTTTAACAATTAAGCAGTTTTGTTTTTTTTTTTCATTCTACTATGATATGCTGGGGTTTTCAAACAACCATTTATTGGACTTTCAGTGAATGGTTGAAAAAAAAATAGAAAAAATTAGTGAGCAGCAGTTGTGTGGGCGACAAAATCTTCTTGTCCGATTTCAGAAGAGAATGAACACAGTGATTTGAAATGTCAGAAAGACAACAGTTCACATATCCAAGGTTCGGACAGCATCAATGTCTGAAAGCCAACAAATAGTCAATAGGACAGAGAATCCCCTAGACCAGAAAACTGAAGTTTCAGTTCAAACAGACACAACAAAACTGAACAGACTGGATAAACATTGCCTGCTCCTTTGAGTCTCAAATTCATCTGCAACAATCAGATGGTAGGATCAGAATTAGGGATAGAACAGAAAAGCATGAAATATCCTGCTGTTAGTGACGTATAGATGTAGGAGGCATTTTCTTGGCAGAAATAATCGGTGCACTTTGTATGAAAAATATATGGCATTACGTGCATATAAATGGCCTTGAATTTAATGATGGAACAAAGTCAGACGCCACATCTGAAAACATCTAATAACGAATAAATTGCATCTACATCGGGAACAAAGAAATCCTGACGTCCCTCAAATGTGCTGCAATGAAGAATGGTTAACAAAGTGTACAACATAATGCCTAATAGAGACAAAAGATAAACATAAAAGCTTTGAACACTATTTCACACTGTGCACATAAATTCCCGCATATGATGTAGTTTTGTTTCATCATTAGAAAAAAAAGTATGAAAAGCTGCTCATTAAAAGAAGAAATGAGAAAAAGCAGAATCTTACCCTAAATAGTGACAGATGCTTAATAACGCCTGGCTCTGTCCCAACAGCTCTGGCTTATGAAATGTAATTATATCCACAGGGTAGAAACTAGACACATTATAAAATGTTGCTGTTATTAGACTGATGCCTGAGCCTATCTCCCCCCTCCCCCCCCACTCCCCTCTTACACTTTCTATTTAATTGATTTAACTAAAATAAATTTTTCTACACTTGACTAGTTCTCACTGATTATTTTTTTTCAGTGTACTATTTAATATAGAAAATCGGTTTGTTCCTGCAAGTCTCTCCAGCTGGAAGAATGATAAATGGGATATTCTGAATTATAAAATAATGGGAATGGGGAAAATTCACAGACAAAAAGTAATAAAGGAAGACTTTGTATCACCGTTGCAGGATTTAATGTGCTTTCCAGTGAGTTTTCATTCAGCCACTGATATCACCTGAGGCATTTTGTTGCTTTTGTGGCGAAGTCAGAAAACCCACAGAACAAATCTTAATTGAATTTTCTTCCGATAAATGCTGGCATTAAAGACGTTATTTGTTGGATTTGTTATACACAATGCAGCAGAGTGCAGAATGTCACCTGGTCTGTTCCTCGTGTTGTTAGCTAAGCTGACAAGTTCTGTTTGCTCTGGGCTGCCAGGTTTGTTTGCCGTCTCTTTCTTGCTGTCTGGTTTATTACTTCTTATCCACAGACAGTCTGACACTTGGTAAGAACATTCATGTTTACCTCTGTTACCAATTTTCTTTCTCTTTTCTTTTTTTTATAATAGCAGTAGTTGTAAGGAGCAAAGCTAGGAATCTCTTCCCCTGAGGCACATTAACATATGCATCCACTTATTTCAAGCACTTTAAAATAGGCTAAAAAGTCTTAACAAAAGTCAGAAAGACATTGGAAATAACCATAAAAAAAAACAAGCAGGAGATATTTATGTGCACAAATAGGCTATATATTCACCACATTAGGCTCTAAGCATGGACAGAGACTGTTTCTGGTTGGTAGTGCAAAATGAAAAGCCACAAACAGGAAATTCTGTGAGATTTCCCAGAGATTTGTCTCTTCATGTGGTGAAGAGCTGGTTGCTTTTGGCCACAAAGTTGTAAAAACAGAGTTGAGATGTTTTACTGGGCAAATACAAGATCTAGGCCAGACTTGTCTTGATTTACACCCTACAGACAGAAAGAAAGATTGTTGCTGATATGCCACATCAAATCAAATATTTTTAGATCAGATATGAGCTGATTTAAATGATAAAAATATTCCTGTCATTTTGTGTCTGTTTGAAGTCTCGTGTGTGTTGCCGGTCCTGCTGGTTTTCTAAAACCAAGACAGCACACGAACCACCAGCATAAGAACACTAACTACTCATTAAAGCTTCAAACAGTCTTGTTTTAAACACAAAACAATGAGAACTTAATTTGGTTGTAATTTCAAACCACTTCACAAAGGATTGCTGTGGGTGTTTTTCCTCTTCTGTTCAGTTTTCTAGATATTTTCTCTCCCAACTCAACAAATAGTGGAGCTTGATCATAAGCTCCACTATTTGGAGCTTCTGATCCAAATCAGAAAATGGATAAATCACATTTTTATCCAGTGGATGTCCAGTTAGAGCAACCTTTTAACATGCAACGCAAAACAGTAACATTTTTCTTTCTGGGGGATTGATTGAATCTGCAGTCAGTGGTTGATTGGAAAAACAAAACAGGATTTCCTCAAATATCACAATTTGACAACTGTGACTAGATATAAGATGTTGATGACTGATAAACATGAGAGTCTTTATGTTTTACCATAATCAGCCATTGTCTAACAGAAATTATTTAGCAAAATGATTTTGCTTAGCACAGCACAACAGCTGTATTAGACCCCAGAGGGTCTATTGTTATTTTTACGTAGAAATTAACAAGTATGTATTCCTTGTTCCTTACTAGTTGAAATTCAGACCAGAAAATGGCCTCCATATTGGCTGAGTTCCGGTTGCAAGTTGTAAACTTGGCAATGCAACCATGCCAGTGTGTGGCAGTTTATCACTGCTGCCATTCAGACTTTTTGTGCATGTGACTGCAATATTGGATCATGGTGTTGAGGTTGATTAGGAACCTTTGACTCTCAAACCTAAAGCTTAATTTTCAGTTTGAATGCTGCAAGACTTGTCCAGCTTGTAATTTGGACTTCAACCATCCGAGAATGCTATAAATCACTCGGATTTTAGGCCAAAAAGACAAGAACAGCTGGAACTATTATTTACTGTTATGAAATGTCTTCTGTCAGCCTCGCAAGTAAAGAGAAAAAATAAACATAATTTTCAGTCTTTCAAGAAATCAACAGAGGTGAATTGTAAACAACAACACATAATACACACATTCAAACTAAATGTTATTGTCATGTTGAGTAGTTTGCATAAACATGTTTTAAGCCAAGAGCTAGTTTAATTGTGCAGGCTGAATGGTGAGTAGATGCTTTAGAGAAGTTGGTCACACAGTAGTCCAGGGAGCATTGTGAAGATGAGAAGAAATGTATAAACTGCTTACTTTTTGCATGATTGCAATTAACTCAAGAAAAGTATTGCTGATGACTGTGTGGGGCAGGTAAGTGATGATGAGAAAATTATCTACATTTTCTCTAAGGTTCCTTTTGGTGTTGCTCTAGGGGCCCTTGAGTTTTGGTAGGAGGAAGGACAGATGGTGCAGAACCAGTAGTTATCTTCAGGACAGCAAGATGAGTTTCCCAGATGAGTATCTGGCAGTCTGACTAAAGAAGCAGCTTAAAAACCATAGAATTGCTCTGATATAAACTTGA
Organism: Poecilia latipinna; assembly: GCF_001443285.1. Lineage (NCBI taxonomy): Eukaryota > Metazoa > Chordata > Actinopteri > Cyprinodontiformes > Poeciliidae > Poecilia > Poecilia latipinna. The sequence goes on along the minus strand of NW_015113914.1, from coordinate 15,824 downwards.
GGTAATTTTCAGGTGTGTGTTTCTAGGGCTAAAGGGAAGAAAAAGTAAACAGGAACTGTGAGAGCAGATCACTTCGACTTAGATGAGGAATCGCTGAAGCATTGTGTGTTAAGTGCTTTTGGCAAATGCTAGATCAAGAATATAAAATAGCAGAATTTCTAAAACATGTCTTAAGATTTGAGTTACATCCAGCTTTTTTGTATTATCTTTCCACATATATACATCCCATAGTTTTATTTATTCTTAGTTTTTATTTGCTGTGCTTTTGGACTTTATTCTTTTGCATTAGTGTTATTTTTTCCCCATTTATTTGTCACTACTTTAAGCCCTAGGTCATTCTCAATGTATTCAACATTCACTTTCCCACAGCCTGCTTGTTTGTTCTATGCACTTAGAGTTCTGCACTTTCAATTTCATGCAATAGCCATTGCAGCCCTACGACTCTGGAACAAGCTGCTCCTTGATATTTGTGCTTCAGAATCTGTACAGTCTTTTAAATCTCTCCTGAAAAGTTCCAAGCCGACCTTCAACTGGAGTTCAGTTTGAGTTCCATCAGATCTGTTTGGTTTTGGTGTCTTGTAGTTAAGGTTTGTTTAATTCTATGTTTTTTTTTTTGTTGTTTTTTTTTTTGTTTTTTGTTTTTTTGTTTTTTTTGTCCTTGTTGATCTTATTGCTGTTTTAAATGTTGTTGCTTTATACCTGTGAGGAAGCACTTTGGTGAACATTGTTTTTAAATGTGTAATATAACAAATTGACAAAAACAAATTCATTCATTCATTCATTCCTTTTCTCAGCTTTTCCCAATCACCTTTTTGCCTCACCTGCACCAAATGTCATTTTCCACGCTTTCCTTAATGCAAATAGCTCTCTGGTTTCATTGTCCTTATCTGGCTCCCATTAGACCCATTGCCCCTCCTCTCTTAACACCCTGCATTCCTTCATGATGGCTGACTCCGCTCTCCAAATTGTCTCTGCGTTGACTCCTCTATAAAACTCCACCATGACACCAAGAGACTTAAATATTGGGGGTAAATTACTGACAAGATGCAGGTGGGTGATTTCATACCAGATGCAGGTAGAAAAGTAGGCTAGCAGGCTGAGGAAAAGGAGACCAATAAACAAGGAAAGATGAGGAAGATGTCAACAAAAACTAGAGGGATAAATGCTAAATAATTTGTGCAGCCCATAAATGCAGTGTCTTTATCTAATACTGGAATGTGTTTGATGATCACATTTAACTGTAACAAAGAAGCAAAAACAGAAGAAATACCTGAGGAAGCACTGTAAAACATCTGAATATTATTTTTCAGAATTTTATTGAGACAAAAAAGGGTCTCAGAGTTAGAAATGGACATGTTTCATTACTTCTAAACTAATCTGCCAAGAGTAACTGTTGGGGTTTGGACTCAAATCCCCAGAAATACCGTACCAAAGAGTTTACCCCACAGGAAGCAAATGACCCAAATAGAACATTTCAACTAAACACAACTGAGCAACTGGGAAGTTTGGCTCGTTTTTCATGAGATCATCAAGCTCTGCATCCACTGACTCAGAGCCTCCTGTGCTTCGGATAAAGAGCACGCTTCCCTTCAATCTGTTCTCAAAGGGTGACCTTTGAGAAAGTAGCAGAAAACCCCCTGGAGCAAGAGCATATTCAGCATTCACTAAAGCCCTTACTAAATGTCTGCTGATGAACAAGCCTTGGACCTGTAATCCCCTGGATTACATCTAGCACAGACATGGGAGTATTACCTCTAAACTACTGGTGCTGAATTTTGTGACCTGAATTTGAATTCCAAACAAGAAAACCTATGAATATCAGCAGTTAATACTTGTAAATATATTCAGAAAGCTATCTGAATAAAGAAAAACTATAGTAAACATTAACAGCCTCCACTGAATTGTGCAAATATCCGATACACAGGAAACCTTTATTTAAAACATGAACTGTGCAGACTTCCATCTGTAGAGAAATATTAAACTGCTTTCCACCTGTTGTCTGAGAGACAACGGAAGGAACATCAATCATCCTGGCATGCGGGTTTTAAACCTTGGTACTGTTGAAAATGTAAGTCTTTCCCTCTCTCTCTCTAATCCTTGCTGCTATGACAACCGCCAGGGAGAGGATGTGTAAAACTCTGGCCTGTGTTTGGGGTTATGTAACTCATCCAGTCTTAAATTCTGTCCCAGCTTTCATTTTGCACCCTGAAAGGATCAACAGCAAAGCTGAGACACAGATCAGATCATCTTTGAGGCTTTCTTAAACTGAAATCCCTTTGGTCATCTAAATATGTGGCTTGAACGACTAAAGAAAGATACTATAAGTGTCATGAAAGACCTACAGCAGACACGAAGTAGGATGACAGGAAATACAGCACAAAAAATGTGTCAACAGTATATCCTCAGTAGATATACTTCTAATTGGACTAACATAAAACTTTACACCAGATGTCGGTGGCGATCCAAGTAATAAGAATAACAAAAACAATATGCGCCATACATTACATGAAACAAGGCTTACCAAAAACACCATACCAACAAGCTAAGCTTTGAACTGGGACCATTGTGTTATGTGACTCTTTCAGCATACAGTGCTGCAAGGATTTGGATAATCAAAAGAAGGAAGAATAAATAAATGTAGCAAGACATTCTCGATCAAGAGCTAAAAATTAAACAAGGGTTGCCAAGACAACAAATCTGAACATGAATTAAAACACAAAATGCTTAGGAAGCCCACAGAACTTTAAGACTTTCAAAACACTTTGTGTGGGAGAATGCAAAAAAAAAAAAAAAATCACTCCTGAGCCATGCATGCCACTAGTTGCCACAAGCAAAATGTATTTACTTTTAAATTTTAGTAAGAATCTTCACATTTTATTCTCATGTCATTTCACTTGATTGCACATAACATAGGGAAAAAATGTGTGTTATATATTTTTGTGATGTCTTACATATGCACAAATTATTTGGATTGAACTTGTTGAATTGCACGTCAACATCTTATGTCGAGAAGTACTGACACAGACGATATTAGTTACATTCTGATATATTTTAATAGTGCTTAAAAATAAGTATTAGAATTGTGAAATGAAGGCAAGATCAAGTAATAACAAGATCAACTGTGAGTGAAATGTTTAATAAAAACCCACTTTCTATTTCTCATTCGGGCAGTAAATGTGTTGGAATGTGAAATCACATCTCACTTATGTATCCAGCCTTTGTTGAGAATGAATGAATCCAGTGTTTAGCTGTTTGTCCAGACCTGCTGGTAGCAATAACACTGAACATCATTGAACCCCAGGTACCAATAAGACTGTTCCCTAATTCTGCATGCATATACCAGTGCATTGCATAAACTGGCACACAAACAAGATCGCTCCCACACCAAGAAATGAACTAAATTATAGGCCGCAGCATAGTAAATGACAGACACTATCAAATGTACACATCCGTTACCGACTGACTGCGCTTCACCTCTTAATCAACTCACCGTCACACACGGCTGCATGGATATTAAACTTCCCCCTCTGGCCTTTCTGTGACCACCTACAGATTAATAATTACCGACACACGGAAAACCTTTGAGCCTTAAAGAGGCGACTACAGCGCACGCACACAGTCACACCCACACTGTTAGTTGCATACATGTAAAAACACACACATGCAAGCAATTTTGGAGGGTGAGACACTCCGATCGTTTCACACATAAAGTGTTTAACGCTCACAAATCAGACCTTTCCGCATAATCCCATCTGCTTGCGCTCCCTCTGATGTGGTCTGCATGGTCGGGTTTGGTCGTGTAATTTCTTGCAAAACAAGTACAAGCTGTCCAGAGAAATGCGGTAGTCCTGTAATTTGATGTTCGGAGATAGCTATACTTTCGCTATCGATAAATGAGCAATCAGTCACAGAGATGATCCCCGAACGGATGCCAAATTGAAATTCTGTGAAAATTTCCAATCTCTTCGTCTCTTGCTTTTTAAGCTGTGAAAGAGGTTAAATGTTTAATGCAGTTTATGTCCCAGTGAGATGTCTGTGGGAAATTAATGAAGGGAAAACCTTTTTCATGTGGGATTACTGTCTGAAGCCAACATCTTATCTTATCCACGCTTCCTTGTCAAATCAAATTTAGAGCCAAAGCACACTGGAGAGTATATTTTCAATTATCTGAAAAGTGTATTAAAATATGGGTGACCTAGTGCAGAAAACTTAATCACTAGCTCACTGTAAAATAAATAAATAAATAAAAATTGAATGAAGTTGTCTGAGAAAAAACTAATTTATGTGCATAATAAGTAGCACATACAGACAGGTAGGATAAAGCAACATTAAAAGTCAAAGATTATTCAGTTCTTGGACAATTTTTGACTGCTACCATAACCATAAATGACTGCATGTATCTGCTGTAATCTGAAAAGTGACAACACAATCATGGTGCAAACGTAAAAGTCTGTTTAATCTATTAAATTTAGCGGTTGGGGCATACAACTTTTACATTTTAAAGCGAAAACAGAAGGCATTATGAATAAGTTTAAATAGAGGAAAGAGAAATAAATCGTTAATGTACGGTCCTATCTAAGACTGCCTGTGTGTGCAGAATAGCTCGGGTGCCTGTGTGCTTGTGTACATACACCAAATGAAACACCAAGCTCTCAATTTGGAGGGAAAATATTGCGGCTCTTTTCTGCATAAATTAGCTGAAGCCAGCACCAGAAAAACACAGAGTTCATCTTTTGTCCAACTTCCATCCACACACTCCCTTCCCCACAAAAAAACACACTTCCACACACACACAAAAGGCCCCTCTTCTGACATCTGGATAACGTTCCCTTTCAAGTTTGACATGAAAAAACAGTGTTGCTTTGTTAAGAATTGTACAGTTCAATGCATTTATTCACATCACGACCAGTGGCAAACTTTATTTATTTTTTTTTCACATTTTTGGTCAATTAGACAATTATAATTTGTATTTCCTAGATGCCGAAATAAGGAGGGAGAGATTTATTTATTGATTTATTTTAATTACTGCATTCAAAGTTGGTTTAAACTCCACAGTGATTTTGCTTTGCGCCATTTAAAATTTAATCAAAATTAAAATCTGTTTTCTCTGAAGATCCTACCTTCTTGGTGGATATTCCACAAGAGGTTTTACTGGAGAATGAAGCCGAGTGGAGAGAAGCTGATGTAGACAGATTACAGTAAAATGTGCCAAGAATGAAACGAGCTTTCCATAAATCATAGAAATTTGCTGTGAAGTGAAAAACGGAGCCTGAGTTTTAGAAAAATGGAAACAAATTGTGAATATTTTGAGATGATTGGAAATGATTACATTATAATGATTTTTAGATAGTAATTCCTTTAAGCTGTTGTTGACATGCGTTGTTCAGGCGTGTTTATACGTCGCCGTACATTTTTCGAGACCTCATAAAATATATGTTTTGCTTTGTGTAAAGCAGCTTATGGAAAACAATGAGACGTCTCTCTGCAGGGATGCACAAGAAAGATATCATTCTGGTCTGTTTGTGTGTTTCTAGAAGCAATTTATGTCTCCGGAAGGTGAAATATTGCAGCTATATTTTACTTGACAAAACAGATTGCAGCTCAGCTCTAGAGTCTGGATCACTGAGTCTGAAAAAAGTGGATGTTTTATGCAGGCCCCAGATTTGATTAGAGAAGACAAGCTTTTCCTGCAGAAAGAGCTTGTTTGTAAGTGTTTTCCCAGCCTTTGATCTCAAACCACCTATAAGTCTGAAACTTACTGAAAAGGAGACAACTGTTTCTGCTTTAAAAGTAAAATACCAGAGCTACATGCTGTCCTTTGGCTGAGGAAAGAGCTACATTCCCAGACTGGATGTTACTTTATTGCCAAAGTGATTGCAAACCCACATATGCTTTCTATCGTGTGACCTAAAGAGTGTTGCATATGGGCAGACCAGTCATGCTAAAACAGACACAAATGTCTACACAAAGAGTCACAAGCATGCAGCTACATAAAGAGGCACACTTAAGCATTATCGGGGACATAGGCAGTACTTTGAGTACTGTGAGCTGCACTTACAGAGTCACTAACATTAGCGGTAAGACTAAAGCATAGCCTCTGGTCAGATCTGCCCCCCTGAAGAGAGGCACACAAACGAAACTGCATACACACACACTTCCAAACACACTTTCTGGCACACGGTCACACGCACACACCTGTTTGTCGTCTTAGGCGTTTCCTGTGCTGGTCTTTACACACCTGCATCCATATCTTCCTGTTCAGACAGAAATTTGGGATGGAATCTGCAAAGTTTGGCAGCATAGGTCAATGAGCCTGCAAGTTAAAACAACAAGAAAAAAAAGAATAAATAAGGTTTTTTTAAAAAAATGACAAGAATGAAGAAACTATGTAACAAACTGGGAAATACAGAATGAAATACATTTTTTACTTCTTGCAACAGCTGCCCCAAGAGGAAACAAACTCTGCTGTGCGGTCATGAAACAATCTGCTCCTCTTAGGAAAAGCAGACCTGTGCAGAGGCAAACAGGAGATTCATAAGTCCAGCTGCATGTTGGTGCAACTGAGATTTCCATCCTATTTCTGATCCTGTGAATATTTGGGCAAGGCAATGAACTCCATGTTGCCCCACATGGTGTGCTGTATGAGCGTAAAGGGGTGAATGTTAAAGTAATTTATGCCTTTAATGATGTGAACATGTATTTTCTCCTCACTGGTTTTCTTTTTATGAGGTTTTTGTTTTTTGCAAACAGAACAGATAATCAAATAAGTATCAATATCAAAAATAGCCTGAGTAAAATGTAGTTATACAATTATTTTATTTATAAAGGGTAAAAAAAAAAAAAATCTGTTGAAATGAACCCGACTCAGTTTTACACAGTAATTCTTCCTAATCTGTCGGTTGCGTTTAGTCATGTTGTCCTTGTTTCATAGTTTTATAATATGAATTAATAAAGGCTGACCTAAAAGCTAAAATAGAATGAATCTGTAAAACACCTCAAAACAGAAATACTCTTAAAACGATTCAGACCATAACAGGTTCAGAAGCGAAGACATTGGTCCTATGAAACCATCTGCTTAAAAAGATCACAGAAACGTAAATTGAAGGAAATAGAATAAAACAGACGATAAAACTGGAAGGTTTGAAAGAATGGAAAAGGTGGACTAAGTTAGCCTGATTAAAGAGGTCTGAAAGTGATGAAATGTCACTCATGTGCCTCATTAAAGCTCTCAAGAAAGACTTGAAATGGTAGGAGCTGAAAAAAGGAGGAAATCCGAGATCAAAGAAAAAGGAAGGAACAGGAGTTTAACCTCTTAAAAAGAGGCTGAAACAGTTTGACCCTTGGCATCTGTAAAGTTAGAGTTACTCAGAAGCATATTTAATAAACACAGAGTTATTTCCCAAATTTCTGTACTTGTTCTTCAGTGTTTCATTATTATTTAGATTAATTGATCAAACTCAAAAAGCATGGGTTTTTTTTTTTGTTTAGTTTTTTTTTTTGACATCTGAAATTTCGCTTGTTTGTGGATTTTTATTTTCTAAAATATTAGAAAACAATGCAGCTTGAGAAGCTGAATGCTACTTGGGATGCTATTGGCATACAATCCATTTTCTTTGTTGCTGATTGGTTGCACCTCTAAGAGAAGAGATATAGATGACTGTAGACATGGCTTCTTCAGGGCAGTGTACACAGTAATGAACATCAAGAGATATTTGGTGATTTAACTAAAGGATTCATTTCTTTCAGTTATATGCAGCCGATTCTTTTGTACAGTTTTGTTGTTGTTGTTGTTTTTGTTTTTTACAAGCACCTATTATCACTGTGATGAATTACAGACTGACTGGGCATTCCACAACATTTGCTAAGTGTCCAATGCTCTCCTTCTCAGACAGCAGTTTTCTAGACTTCCAAACGCTAAATCACCAGCTATATATTCACCTCATGAAATCCAAGCTGGAGACTTTGTCCTCCCTTCTGTCTTCTTGAGTGCCCATTCCAGAGACCTGCATTTTCTGTCCAAATGTATAAAGGCTTCACTTTTCGGCAACTTCTGGCTCCTTTGTCCTCTTTTCTTTTTTTTTCCTTCATCTTTTCCTTTTCAATTTCAGACACAAAAATAGAAATAATCATGAGTAACTAATTAGAAACAACTGAAAAGACAAAGCTATAAATTAATGATAAAGGTGCTGGAGTATATGTACAGCTGTTCTGTGATGCAAAGTTACAACATGGTCAGACATTCCTTCATTTTGCTCACTTTTCAAGACTTGTAACCTTAATTGAGAGACAAGGAGTACAAGAACTAACATTATGATTTTCCTTAATTTAGAATATTCTCCAGAGGCTTGTTCACACTCACAGTCAAAGGGAGTTTAACCTATAATTTACTGATACCACAAAGACAGTTATATAGGCCAGTAAATTAAGAAGCTACACTGTCATTACTAAAGGGCTAGATTGGGAAGCTGAAAGAAATCTGCTGCCCGTGACAATCCATAAGTGTGATTCTGCAACTGTGCTCCCAAAGCACATTTATGTTTAAAGTGAAAGCTCTGCCTTACAGCAGAAACTGAACTGCAAGCATGAATAAATGCATGAAGGGGATTTTAGATCTAAGCCCTGGTCATAATGAAATTCAATGAAGGATACTTCTTTTTCTTGTTGTTTCTCTAATCAAAGAAAAATCCTATTAAACATTCTTTATGATATTTACCTACAAGGTCTTAATTGTGTAATCAGTATTGCTCTATTTAATAATTTTGTTTTGTTTTTTGTTTTTTTGTTTTTTCCAATATGACCTTTTCAAAATCCAGTTAGAAACATAAAACCACTTTGGCCATTTTCTGCATCATTTGCTTGTAGGTTCAGGTTGCATGTTAGTGTTTCCTTCTGGGCCTGCACTGCTTTGATTACTGACCAACAGTCCAAAGGATGCAGCTGCATGATTTAGCATAAGTAACAGAAATGTTGGAAAGGAGAAGCATTTCTCCTCTCCCTGTAAATATATCTGCTATGGAACATTAGACCCAATACTTCTTTTATAAAGGCTGCTTGCTGTGAAGGTTATTGTGGGGTTCATTTAATACAAACTTCAGGATTTCTGAAAACTAGCAGGAGTCTGTTAGATCCTGTTTTTATGGGTGTATTTTTCCTGCCCAAATTTACCTTTATGGAACGTTGAGAATAATATCAAATGAAGTGCTTTGCACAGTACATTAGTTTGTCAAAATTAACACCATATTCCAAATGACGAGTATAGATGTCTAGATGGGCAAGTCAGTTCTTCTGAAAAATAATTCTTACTGGCCTCCTGCTGGTATCTTTATTGGTGTGTCGTAACTGTGTTTTCTCAAAACAGACGACAAATAGATTATCAAAAATTGCTTTCAGTCAGCCGTTGTCAAAGCATAAACAAAATGTCTACAAGCCAGTTACAAATTGATGCATGGCTTGTACCAAATGTTCTGCTCCTTTTTCAAACTCTGGGTACAAAACAACAACATGGTGAAGGTGTGAAACAACCTTTAAAAACTAAAATAGATTCCTAATAAGACAGAGAGTCTATAGTCGGTGTCCTGCAACTTTTAGATGTCTCTCTGCTTCAACACTCCTGAGTTAAATAATCTGGTCCTTAGCATGACTCTGGAAAACCTGAGTGGAAATTGAGCAGGTAATTTATCCATTTGATTCAGGTGTGTTGGACCTGAATGTTTCAGCAAACAGACCCCTGGTCTGCAAATATTCCTAAAAAGAACAACAATTACAGAAAATGTACAATGAGAAAATAGAAAAAATTTCAGTATTTTATTATGTTTATGTTTATGGTGTAATAGATGAGGCTGAGATAGGTACTGGTTTATTGCAGAGGGTTTGATAGGGTTCCCTTAAGTAAAGTAAGACGCCTTAATTGGTTTCCCAGATAAAAACTTTGCAGGTTAAAAGACAGTTTAACATTCATTATCCGCTGTTAGTTTCTACCACACTTACAGCTCCCTTCACTCCGAAGCACATCCAAAATCAGAGACGCATGGGTATGCTTTCACTTACCAGGAAACTGCTTTAAGATTTTCCATGTTAGCAATCTGGTGCTGAATTTGCTCACCTCTATAAATCACATCAGCCTTACCATGAAAACTGATCAGCAGAGTGCAACATTTCTCCTACTAGAGTCAACACGGCTGCAATAACAGCTGAAGCTGATAGAGAGAGAAAAAAAAAGTAATTTCTCATTTTCTGCAGATGCTAAGAAGAAGATATTAGAGATAACAACTTGGTGATGTGGTTGCCTATTTTTCAATGTTGTTGTCTTTTAAAGCCTCCAGATTTACACTATTAATATTAAAAAGCTTGTTTGCTTGGTTTGGTTAATTTGCCTATTATGGACAGATTTGGATGCAGATTTCTTATTGACATGGCTTACCAAAAGATCCAGGTTTGTAATTGCTTTAGTGAGAGCCTTGCAAAAACTATTAACTCCATTTACGCATTTGAACATTTTCAAAACAGCACAACATATTTTACATATATATTTTATTTCATGAATCTACTCTAAGCTGAATATTGTGAAGTGGAAGGAAACGGCGGCTTGGCTTTTCAATATCGTGTACAAATAAACAAATCCCACAGCTCACTGTGCTTTGCTAGTCATGTTCATTCAAACTCTGTCTAGCTTCCCTGTCACTTCTGAAGCAAAACATATATATTTAATACATTTACAATATGCATTATGCAATATACACTTTTTTTCCCCTTTTATTGACTAGAATTCTTCAGTGAAAGTTTTCTTCTTACTGCAACATTACATTTCATAAGTCACATTGGGAAAATGAAGTTTTTGTTATTAAGTTTCAAACTCCATGCTCTTGAATTTTCCTTTTTTAGTATTAATATGTGTTTTATGCAGGTTGTACTGAAACCTGACCTGACATTTGTTTGGTTTTCCGTCCCTTCTTTTAGAGGTCTGTATTCCGGTCTGCCAAAGGTGTGAACACTGTCAGGTTTCATTATGTCGTGCAGAATAAACAGCTCAAGGCTATTTGGTCAGATTCACTAAGGAAACATAGCAACATCACAAGGTCGAGTGGGATCTTTGCTCCATTATAATCAGCTTAACTGCTTAAGAGTACACCCAGAGTACAAAGAATATTAAAATATATAGCACAAACACAAACATGTTTAAGTGGTTATCTGTGCCTCGCAGCTGTGAGCCCACAACTTACATCACAACAAAACTCACACCTGGGAATATTTTAAACACATCAAAAGCAACAACATGCAAAGACTCACATGGACAAATCTTGTTTGCATTGAGTACACATAGCTGTGTAAGTTCCTGTGTTCAGGCATGAAGCAGGTCTGTTAAATTTAGGAATAGCTTGGTCTCAGCAGACTGTGGCTGTGCATCTGTCATTTGAATCAGAGCAGGGACACGGCACAGTACCTGGAGAGCTGGCCAAGTGATTCTGTTTGCCTCATCTATCTCTACATGACCAGACTGGGTAAGCAGAACCATTTGTCTGGGAGAGCCGTGCCACTTAAAGCACAGAGGCCAGAGTGGCTGCACATCCTGGCTGCATAATGACTGAAGGCTGTGGGTGACAAAGGGTGAAGGGTGAGCAAAGGTACTGCAAGAAAGAAAAACAGCAAATTAAATTAAAGATGACAGAAAATTCAATTTTGGAAAAAAAAAATAACGTTATTGGTAAACTTGAAACCTCTCGTGAAACATTTAAAAATTTCCAAAAGGAAGCTATTACTCACACAGCTTGTTGTCATGCTTTCGTTTTCTTGTTATCATCAAGTCATTTGGAGTTACAATGTTTTCTCTGAAAGGGTAGTACTCCATCCGGAGTCAGACTGATTGCATACAATTAGAGGAAATTCAAGACTATCATTACCTTCCCTAGGATAGAAATGCTAATGAGTAAGCCATCAGACAAACACTGGACAGCAATTGCATTCATAGCAGGACTGCAGGGAGAGAGTTTCTGCACTTGAAAACAGAATCTTGCTGTTTGCCTTTGAGCTACTGGAAATCACAGAACACCGGCTGTTGGAATGGATGCTATTTGGAAGAGATGAGATTAAGGCAACAGTACGCCTGGAGGAAGAAAACCACTGAATTCCAACATCAACCTAACAGCTATAAAACATGGAGGCTGCTGTATCATGGTTTGGGTGAGGCTTTGCCGGCTGTACTTCTTTGGCATTTTTGCAAAACAATTAAGTGTCAATTATGACAATTATTTCAGACCAAAGACTACAAGCAATTAGAACAGAGTTTCAAGCAGAGGTGGGTAGAGGAGCTCATTAAATTTGTTTAAAAAAAAAAAAGTAACAAGATAAAAAAAAACAGATATGTGGTTTTACAGTGTCTACATACACAGTACATATTGACTAAATGAAATGCTGTTGACTGGTTGGGTTTTGATACACATTTAAAAAAGAAAAATAAATTGAATAAGTTACTAAAAATAAATGAAGTAGAGAAAAATCTCCTCTGGATCAGGATCTGAGAAAAGCAGTACATAAAAGGAACGTAGTGTCTTAGAAAGCTCTTTTAAAACAAACACATTTATCTGATTACTGGGGGTTATGGATCCTTTGTTTTTGATCAAGTTTTAGAGTGATCTTATCCGGTTTTAATTCAGATAGAGATACGTAAAGGACTTCAACTACCAGAAGGCTGGAATACTGCACTGTGAAAAAGGATTCACCTCCATTCAGATTTCTTCTGATTTGGTTTCTTTTCACTCTGAAATGACCTTTAGAACATGCTTATATTAGACAAAGACAATCCAAGAAAATGCAAAAACATATAGTTTTTCAATATAAATTTGATTTATTATGGAGGACTGAAGGCAGTCATTTTTGCGGCGTGACAGAATGTTTTCTGAAACTAATGAAATGAGCAGCAGACAAAAGCTAACTTTGAAATCAACAAAGATCACCCCCAGCAGTGTTTTTAGAAGTGGCGTCTTCTATGCCTTAATTAGCTAAGGCTGTGATTCAATAGACCTAATTAAAAGGGATTATTTACAGATGGTCATAAAGTCCCAAAGACAGTTAATGGTCCATCATTATAAATCAGGAGAACATCTGATTCCGACAATGTAATGTGTTAGAAGGACCACAATCTGGATGCAATAACAATCATGGCTTGTTCAATTTGGGGGGGGGTTGTCTTTTTTTTTAATATTTAGTTTGATCCTTTAACTTTTGTCTGCAGCTTTGTTAACATCGAAGAGGACTCAGACTTAATAGCCAAGCAAAATGGCAGGAAACTGGAACGAAGTCAATCTCATATTGCATAATTGAACCAATAAAAAAGCCCAACCTGTAATAACATGACCAATGGTAATGAGATGTTTCCAGCATTCATTTGCTACACTCAGCTACCCAGCTCATTGTGATGCCGCAAACATATTGGCAAATTAATAAATGAGGCACAGTCAGGATGCAGAGGAGCATTACAGCCTATAAAAACACAAGCCAGATAAACTTTGAGCACAGTGGGCTTCAGTGTGCTACAGAGGGTCACCAATTAGCCTGCTTTTTGTGCTATTGGAAGGGACATGGTGGCATAATGCATGAGATCTGGTAAGGAACATGGAAGTGGAAAGAAATGACTTCAGTTGTTCCGCCTGCAGCCACTGTGGGGTTGAGGATGACCAGATTTTATTTACACATAATCAGAAAGAGTTTGTACACGCATAATAAGAGTTATGTACCATAATTCCCATACCATAAGCTGCTACTTTTTTTTTTCTTTTTACACATCTTGAACCCTGCAATGTGGCTAATATATTGCTTTTTGCCAACAAGTTTTACCAACTGGACTGCTGCGTGATGAAGAGGACAGCTCAAGCTCAAGAGCAAGGCAAAAGTGTTATTGAGAGCGACAACGAAAGACAGACCGAGGAATTGTGTGTGAGACCAGGGACGCCTGCAGGATATTATCGGAGGGCAGGCACAGAAACAACATAGCTGCATCTGACTCAAACACAACCACACCCCCAACGTGTATATGCACAAGTATGCTAAATGAACGAGATGCACATGGCGCACAAAAACGGTGATGCTGACCCACGGAACATGGACAAAACAATGCAACCAGTCACATACAAATGTCTACGTAGTCTATTTGTTGCAAATTATTCTAAATGACAAAAAAGGAAAACAAAGCCTACCTGTCTGAAGTGAACTTTCCTCCTGCAGGTTCCCAGGCTTAGGTCTTGTGGCTGTGACATCCAGAGGACAAGCAGGTGAAGTGGCAACATCTTCTTAATGCCAAACATTTTGACAAGATTAACTTTTTATTAAAAGTCTGATTACTCACCTTTAGCTGGCTTTACCACATAGCCACATTTGGCTCATGGAAAAAGTGCCAGCTGCCAAATAAAAAATAGTAAACTATCTAAAACACATTTTTGTATCAGATGTATGTGGGCCCACCCTCACAAATGTGCGTACAGGATATTTTGACACATATGACCATTTATATTTTTTTTCCCCCCACAATTTTGTTAATAATTAAGGGCAAAGTCAAATAGCTATAATGAAGCATTTTTTAACTCAAAGGAAAACTTAGAGACCTGCAACCCAGAGGCAAATTCAACCTATTAATATAATTCATCTTAATGTTTATTTGTTAGTAGTTGTGGTTTATATTCAGGTGTATCTGGGAATTAGTGTTTCAGTGTTTGTGTGAACATGCACATTCGACAGTGTAGGAAATCAAGTTATTTTTGTGATTAAAAAAAATAAGGCATACATACAGTACAGGTGAGGATGAATACTCCTTTTTTTTTTACCAGCTATCCAGTCTAAGCAGGTATGAAGAGGGAAATGATGGAAACTTGACTGTGTGAGAGAGAAAACTTGGTAACAGTTTTAAAGGGGTGGAGTTGTTGCTGAAAAGCCAAACTTCCTTCCTGTCTGAGACATCACAGTCCAAGAATAACACATATATTTTCTCTTTTTTATCTCTCTGTCTGAGGCTTCAGATGCAGACCCTACTCACTGATCTGACAGAGAGAGAAGGGATGGATGTTCCCATAAACACGGCCCCTGATCCTACTGTTTTGAAACGTTCAAAAAGTAATACACGTCCTTGCAAAAGTATTCATACCCCTTTAACTTTTTACACTAAAACCACAAAAAGATAGAAAAGTTTTTTTCTATTCATTTTTCTTTTTTTATCTGGGAACATCTATTTACCAGTCTTGGTAAAGATTCTCAGTTATCATTTTGTTTTGATCTAAACCATTCATTACACCTCTGGTTGTATGTCTGAGGTTGTTGGTCTGTTTGAAGATGAAACTTCCCTCTAAGAAGAGAAAGAGAAGAAGAAGAGAAAACATTCGGTGGTTTCGTGTAAATGCACACTACAAACGCAACAAAACTCTTCCGTTTTCCCCCGAAATCGTTGTCGTGTAAACGGGGCCTCAGTCTCATGTCTTCTGCAGCCCTAGAACAAGTTTCCTTCAGTGGGTTTTTTTTTAGTTTCATTCAGCTTTTCTTCATCTCTCACCAGATGCATTGCTGAGGAAAAGCATGTCCAGAGCACATAAACGCTTTCACCACCATGGTGGCGTTTTAGTTTTCCTTTCCGCAGTTCAGTTTTGTTCCCTTTTAACAATTAAACAAAATGTTTGCTTTGTTCCTTAAACGGCTTTTGGCAAGCTACAAATGGGAAACCTCAACTACTTTTTTTAAATAGCAGCTTTTTTATTGTCCCTTTTCCATAAAGGGCAGATTAGTGAAATTCAAAACTTGTAGTTGTCAAGTTTGCAGATTTTCCCATCAGAGTTGTAGATATCTGC
>NW_015113913.1:176313-185165 GCF_001443285.1 Poecilia latipinna | reverse complement strand
CCACCTCTTGACTTTCCAAGTTGGAATCTCTGCAGTAGGACAAAGGGCATTTCTTGTGTGTGGGCGTAATTTGGGTAATCTTTAGTTGGTGGAGATGGTGTGTGTGGGCATAGTGTTACTGGCAGAATTTCAGCATGAACCAGCATGGTATCCCACAATGCACAGTGGATTGTGGGATACATCCTCAGACAATCTGAATCTTTCACAATATAAGCGTTGCATATTGGCCAATATCAGTAATTTATTTATTTGTTTTAAATATCTGAAATACTGCCAAGCTGGTGGGATTTCTTGTCCTGTTTTGTTGACAGCGTTTGCTCCAAGCCATTGTTTATTTTTAAGCAGTTGTGAAGCACAGTGGTGAAACCTGGCACTGCGCACATTGTTCAACAAGTTGTTGCTAGGTAACCAAAGAGTGAATTAGTTGATGCCACCCACCATGAGAGGTTGAGTATTGTAAGACGTCCTTCTGCCTACATCTCCCAGTTCTGGATCGGAGTTCAGTAAATATATTAGATATATGAAGCACCCCACTGCTCTGTCCGCAAGTAACTGGGACAAGAACTTAAACTCACTGATGGGGTGGTTATTTGGGTTCATTAAGTTCTGGTAGATACCACGCAGGTTTACCTACTGTCCAATTACCTTTGATGTAACAACTCCAGACAACCAGCTAACTATTCAGTTAGCTGAAACTATTCAGCTAACTGAATAGTTTCTTTTAATAAGGACTTGGAAAAATAAATCCTTTGCTCCAAATGAGGCTACACAATACCCCAAAATGATCAGAAACTTAAATATAGAGCCAGGTCATTAATTCCCAGTATTAAATGTTTCCCAAAATAAAATAAAGCCAATAAAGCATCTTTTCTGTTCAGTCCTTTATGTTTTACCCACTTTACCTTTGTGTTTTTAAAGAAAACCCTTCCTTTTAACTGTTGTTTTACTGTAAACAGAATTAAACTTTTGTCACTAACAGAACTCCATACATTATCAGAATTTACAATTCTAAATACCATATCCCATACTCTCTCTCTCTCGCGCACGCGCACACACACACACACACACACACACACACACACACACACACACACACACTGTCCGGTACTGGTTAAAGTTTTCGTTGCAGGCCTGAAGCTGCAACGAAGCTTCAGGCCTTCGTTGCGATGTCGCTACGAAAATCCTCTTCTCCCCGTTTAAACAATAAACCAACTCAGACCTGCTCGCTCAACTGATGTTAGTGATGGAACACCGGCAACACCGATGCGTCGGCGCATGTGTGAAGCCCACAGACTAAAACCCGTGTTGGTGCGCATATTGGTTTCAGCAAGTCACGTGACCGATACAGGAACTGTTTCTAAATGTCATTAAAGCGCCAAACTGTGTTTATAAGGAACCGTATCTGTCAATCTGTCAAAAGCATTTGCCAAACAAATTCTTGATCTTTTACGGAACAGCGTCAGCTATGGAGCAGCCTCAAACGAAAGGTTTCCGCAGTGTGGGACCATTTTGATCTCATTTTGGAAAATAAATGTGTTTTCATTTTGTTGTTTCATCCAGTTCTTGGCAGTTTCTACTTGATCTATCTGAATCCAAATTCAGCTGAAATTGTCTCTTAGTTTACTTTCATGTTATGTTCTGCAGGTTAAGTGTCACACATGTTTTACTAAACTATCTTATTTAAATAAATCCACCTCCTCAATGCTGAGGCATTATGAGGCCAGAAACGAGAATGAAGTCTCAATACACCTCAGATATACAGATATACAAATTACTCAGTTGCTTTTTAGAAATTATTTCATATACGGTGAACCCTCGCTATAACATGGTTCACCTATCATGGTTTCGCTGCTTCGCAGATTTTTTGTGCAATTTTTTTTTCCACAGTGTTCTGCGTCCTGATTGACCGTATGACTGGTAGAAACAGTCTCGGCGCTTCTTCTCTACCTGTAATAATAAAGTTACAGTATTTAATACAGATTGGCCATTCAGCAGATGGAACTGAAATGTTGAATGCCAGCTGGGAAAAAAAAAAAAAGTGTGGCCAGAGGCAGCAGAACCCGACCGGAGGCTCGATGAGATCCATCGCTCTGTAATACAGCTGTGAATCTTGCGGGGCAGATACTCCAGATCACATTAAAGCCAGATTGATGAACAGGTTTTGTTCTTTGGTTTCAATGTAGAGTATTTATTTATGCTGTGTAATAATTGTAAAAAATAAAGGTAACTGCTTCACGGATTTCGCATATCACAGATTATTTTCGAAACGCAACCCTAAGAAAAACAAGGGTTCGCTGTAAATGTAGTGTTTACTTCATTTTTTTCTACAGCAGGAGAAGTTTTGTCAAAAAAAAGTGTAACGGGCTAAATTTCAAAATGTTGTAAAAACTTTTTTTTTTTAAAATAAAAATTTATGGGGGAAAAAATAGTCCACAAGGTAAGGTAATTTTATTTATATAGCACATTTTCAGCAACAAGTCAATTGTGCTTTACATGAGTTAAAAGGAAATACAAACAAAATAACAAACCAAAGGAAAGAAAAAAGAGGGGGTGTCAAACTCCAGTCCTCAAGGGCCTCTGTCCTGCAATTTTTAGATGTGCCTCTGCTGCACCACACCTGAAAAGAATAATTAGGTCATTAGCAAGGCTCAGGAGAACCGATCTACACAGGGAGGAGGTAATTAAGCCATTTCATTCCACTGTTTTTTACCTGTGGCACATCTAAACACTGCAGGACAGCGGCCCTTGAGGACTGGAGTTTGACACCCCTGTTCTAAAGTATGTAAACTAAGTGCTCCTGTTCAGGGTTGCTAAGTATCTAATTCCATTTCTAAATAGTGAGTACTCTACAGTTTCTGATAAAATAAGCTAAAGAGTGACTGATCTAATTCCTTTTCTGGGTTAAAAGTAATATAAAAACTAAGCAGTGACTGTTCCTGTCAAGTATTTCTGGATTTCCTGGACTGAGCAGTTATTCTAATAAGTGAGAATGCATTACTGCATTCTCACTTATTAAGATCCTGCTCACATTTTTCGGTTGTTAACTACTTCTGCTATCTTCAACTAATTTTGATACTAATTCATATATCAAAACGTTCAGCTTCTTCAGGAGATTGCTGCTATGACTTTTGCTAAAATTCACTATTGTACTTTTTGAAATAATTGCACTTTTGTGCAATTTTTTTGCCCCATTGAAATACATGGTGGGATTCTCTAACTGTTATTTCACTCTAGAGAAATAATTGACAGCAAACTTTCTGTTTTCTGTCAAACTTCTCTGGAGTACAGCCATGTCGCACCTTCTCCTATTCTTTCAATGTATTTTTCTCTTGTGCTCTGTTTCCATCTGTGTGTTTGCATTCTGCTTGTCTACCTTTCTGTATGCCTTCTGCTTCTACTGGGTTTACTGTTTGCGAAGGTCTTCTGCAAACTTTAATTTTAGCAATTCATATATCAAAATGTTCTGCTTCTTTTGCTCCTTTTATGCTTTTTGTTTTGCTATGTTTCACTTCTTCAAATATTTCTAGTTTTGTACTAATTTCCTCTTGTGCTAATGGTGCTAATCTAATAGTAATCTAATAGTGCTAATCTTTCTTAAGCTCTGTTTCACTTTTTGACATTTTCAAATCGTTCAAGTTACACACAAATTTCTGCTTCTTCTGCTGAATTCTGCTATACCTTTGCTAAATTTAATTACTTAGCAAAAGATTTCTACAATGTATGACTGTAGCTTTCTTCTGCTTTTTTCTCCTTCTTATTCTTTGTTCTCATATTTCTTGGATTATTCCATCAATCATTCTCCAAATATGCATTCTCACGGCTGTTTCGCTAGGAACAGCAATTTTTCTAGTTCTAATTCTGATTCCAATTTCTGTTATTACTAATAAACTAAAATAATCCTTTTCTGGGTTAAATAGGGAGTACTCTACCTAAAACAAAAGAGGCATGGACACATTAGGGCAAATGGCAACATTCAGACAAAACAATGGGCAAAGCAAAGACACAAGTGAAGGCGGTGACGTCAAAGGGCCATGAAGCTACTCCATGGATACAGGATGGGTTGAGGAGGGGAGAGCATTGTGTTTACATATCTTCAAGGAGATTAGAAATATGCAGCCCTTCCAAGGCCACATGGGGAAAGCCAATTCATAAACATAATGTCTTAGGTTGGGAAGAAATCCTGTTATCATGAATAAATCCAGGGTGAATCCCGCCGAGTGTATCCCCAAAGGACAAGAGGCTCTCCTGTGCCCAGACTTCTCGTCGAAAATTTTATCAATTGCATTGAGAGATTGGTTGACCAGATCCATAATTTGGATGATGTGCAAAGAAAGGCTCCAAAAATATAGAAAAAGACACAACAAAAACAGAGCAAGCAGGAAAAGCCAGGGCAGGAAGGGAGCAGAAGAAAAAAGTGTCCACCTTCGCCGAGAGCAAGAGAAAAAAAAAAACAAGAATCCTCATTCCAAACACATTCACTTAAATTTTCACTTTATGGTACATGTTCACATTTTTTATTGACTGTGTATCAAATATATTTTAAATTTAGCTGAAGATATGACATAATACAGGAATATAATATTCAATAATATACAAAGACTTGAATCTTATTGTATGGACTAGGTCATCAAATCACTACGTTGCCTGTAGGAATTTTTTATGTCCAGCAGGTGTCAGTATTCAGTGACACAGTATCAACACAGTTTTGCTATGGGTCGAAATGATACATGACGCCTCATCTACCCATCACTAGCCGACACCCTCTCCGTCAAGAATGCTTCGCGAGTCCAATTTATTTTAGAACTCTGCCACACAAGTTGCAGGACTACTCCTCAATCACGCTGGAGCCAGCGTCGCCATGTTGACGCTTTCCTCTTGCCACCTTTGATCAGCCGCAGTGTTTGTCCGTGCTTTTCACTACAAAACACTTCTGCAGGTATCTTACCCACCGGGTGCAAGTTTACTTGTGCAGAACACGCGCGAAAAAGCCCAGTTCCCCCACCTCAACCTCTGCAAGCATTAGCAGCGGTTTCCATTAGCTTCCTCCTTGTTTTCTCCCACGTTCCTCTTCCTTCTTCTTCCCATCATCCCATTGTCCCATTTTTTTGCTCTGTTGTGTTAATTTGTCCGTCATTAACCTAAACTAGATAGAAAATTCAATACAGTCTTTAAAGTAATAGAAACGAGTACACAAGTCCCATCCAGAAAAGTTTCGGCTTTCTGCTTTTTCCATTATTTCTCATGTTACTCACAACAGTAACCGCTCCCCGCATCTATATAATCACTCGGATTAAAAATTGACAAAAACAGTAATACAAGTTTCTTACTTATCCTTTTTTGATATACACAAAATCAACCTCGTAAATGTTAAAGGGCCTTAAGTGCATGGTTTTTAACCAGGGGCTACACAATAATATATATATATATATATATCTATCAGTGATGTGTGGTGAGGTTCATTGCTGGTGAGGCACTGACTTATGACTTATACACATGCGTTGTATGCATGCGCGAAATTTCCGTAGGTCCAATATTGGACCTACGGAAATTTCGCGCATGCATACAACACTGGAGGGCAAAAAGACTAATCTTTTACATGTCATCCATAGCCGCGTTAACTCAGTGAAACTTAGAAATGTAGGTATTGATTTCGTGCTATGATCCACAGCAAAGTGATCTGAATTTGTTAAACTACGCAGACTCGTTGCCATAGCAACTGACAACAATGCCACTTCATGTTTTAGGATTTAACACCAAAAAACATTCAAGAATTTTGCACACAGAACAGAACATTCAGTCTGTTGTTGTAGTACGTTTTAGGCTTAATGTTTAATTAATAAATAATTGCTGTGGTAGATTAGCTCCCGCTTCTACTTTACTGAATTATTTAGACATACAAACTGCCCACAAAACGCACACTTAAAAAAACATCTTATTGCTGTCTTACCTTTATGTATCAATGAAATCCATGCACCGCTAATTCTGCACAAAAATATCCGTTCATCCAAAGCCAAGTCTATCCTCGGCATGTCTTTTCTACTCCGTTAAAGAATCATCAAACTGTCTCGAAGCAAAACGTTCAGCTCCGGTGTTGTTCTTCCTTTAGTTATCATCTCCTGGTTCAATTGAAAATCCACTTTAGAAAACTGTTTAAGTGTAGAAATGTAGTCTTTCATTTTGACGTTGGAAGAGAGGAGAAAACAAATATATCGCTGTACTTTACTTATTTACTGTACGGCTAGATCCATGGCTAGCTCACTGTGTCTTACTCTGCAGTTGTGCAGTCACAATGTCTGGGATAATGAGCGCCCCCTGCCATGAGGCAAGAGAACTGCCTGCCTCACCTTGAGTCTGTTCTCTGCCGTTTCTGATCGCTCCTCCGCACACAAAACACGATACACACACAGTTGGTGACAACAACAAAAAAACACTGTACATTATATACATAAGCTAAATTATGGAAAATCAGTCCATATATTAAATGTTTTTTAGCCATTTCATTGCCGGCGTACAAACAGGACGAACATGCTCCCATAGAATGGCAGCCAGTGCAGTTGGTGAGAGATTGCGCGATCTCTCACCAGTTGGTGAGGCTCAGCTCGCTGCTGCCTCACCGGCTTCGCTTCTGAGCATTTGAATGGGAAAATGCGAAAATCCAGCGATTTTGAAGAAAAAATCATCAGAATTGGCTAAGATAAGTAAAAAGTATTTACTTTATAGTACAAACCACAGGGTGAAAATAGCAATTTTTATTATTATATATTATTTTTCCATGATGACAGGTGAGGCTCTGCCCTGACCGCACGTCACTGATATATATATATTGAATATTCTACCAAATGTAATATCTATTGATATTCATCATGTGTCAGCATGTATAACAATATACATGATGTATATTGTTGTTGATTTATTGTCCAGTCATATTAAAAATCATGTTATCCACTGAAGAAAAACTCAAAACTTTCTTGGGTCTCCACTGCAGAGAATGATGAGGGTGTAAACTTGACATAAGAGCAATGTGGCCAGTTCTGCTTTAACTTTGAACTTTAAGAAATGTTCAAAGTTAAAGTGAGATCCTACAACCATGCTTCCCCCATAATAATCACTATAATAATAAACCACCAGCAGCAATTTCTCTTCACTACTTTTACCTTACCAAGAAATATAATGTGAAAGCCACATACTGGGTTTCCTTGTGTATCTTAATCCTGTGTAAAGGGGTCCTGCCAGTATGAGATTGTCCAGACATTTGTTGATTAGACTGAGTCAGATTTATGAGATTCAAAGTCTGAAACTGTATTTTTTTTTCTTTGTTGTGGTAAAGGTGTCAGAAAAATGTGTGCATGCAGTGGAATGGTCAGTGGAAGTTCACACTTCCACTGATGGATGTTCCAACTTTGATCAAAGCCTTGTATAGTCAGAATGCCTTTTAATAAAAAGGCAATTCTAATTTTTGTGCAAGTCTCACTTGATCTAACTTCCATACATAGACATTTCTTGCTGGAATCCAACAAAAATAAATAAATAAATAAAAATAGTACCCTGCAAGGTTTTTCATGTTTTCATATATAAGCTGCTGTTCATTTAGAAAAGATCCTGCTTTGTGACTGAATTACTGATGTTATGGTGTGTTTTTATTTATTTATTGCAGAAATGACTGGGTCAGTTTGGGGATCTGCTACCCAAAAGAAACTACTTTTACCATCATTGCTGACATTCACAATCGCCTCACTAAAAAGACATTCAAGACTGGTGTCTTTGTGAAGACAACGCAGAGAGAGAAGATCAATCATTCACACTTGACCAAGGGATACTACTACTGGGAGGAAGAGACTGGGTTAGTTAAGTTGGTACTTATACTTCACACAATGACTTCTGAAAACCAATTTATTTTATTTAGAACAGGGTGCCTCCTCTTCTTTTTAAGCCTACAGTCACTCCAGTCCTTCTGACTATTTTAACAAGTCATAAATAAAGCATGACATACATATTGTTCAATCTGAAAATTACTCATTAGAAGATGCATTTTTAACAAGAGTCCAAATTATGTGCTTGACTGTCCGGTCCTTCTCAGACTTCCGTGGCGCATTTCATAAGCCTACAACATATACAGTGAGAAAGCCAAACAAGAATGTGCAATAAATTTATGTTATTTATTACAGTCTAAATAGAGAAGTAGGGAGTTTACCCTGTTGAGAATGAAGAAGTAAGGTGTAGATATTCATTAGACTGTAAGAAGTGTTTTGAAAGACACACTGTGCTGCACAATAAATGTGCAAGCAGCTCATCCTGCTCTGCTCCTATAAATCAACCCAAAAGACTAAAGCTGAAAATTGGAGTTTAATTAAAATATGTTGGGTTTCCTTCTCCTGTGTACCCTTGACAGCTTAACTAAGAACAGAGAACACAACTGCTCTGTGTGGGCCTTGAAATATCTCCAAATCATCTTTGTTTAAATTGTGAATCCTTTTGACTAATCTCACACTTGACCAAACAAAGAGAACATCAAAGAGTTCACTAATATTGAACTCAATATTAGAAAAATTTCCATCAGAGTATCTGAGAATGGCAAGTTGAAGCCTGATTGAACCAGGTCTTCAATCCAATTCCAAAGAGGCTTTGGAATGAGTCTAGTGCAGCTGGACCACTGCTGTGGGATTATTCCACCCTGAAGGGATCAGGGTGGAATAATCAGGGTGATTCGTCGTTCATTGTCCTAAACCTTGATGTCCTTAGCACATCAACCATCAGCCAACCATGACGAGCTGTAGCTAAAATAGTGTTTTCTAATTTTGCTTGAATTCAATCAGTGCTCATGTAGCGCTTTGGGGAAAGTCCTGAGCACTAAA
>NW_015113913.1:169221-175201 GCF_001443285.1 Poecilia latipinna | reverse complement strand
CACACACACACACACACACACACACACACACACACACACACACACATTGTAATGTTACAATACAAAATGTTATTTCTCTTTTGGAATTTCCTACACTAATTCTGGTTTAAGGATGGGTCACTTTCAGACTGCTGTCATCACAGGTCTCTCATTAGTGGGCATGCGGGTGTGGGAATTTTGCCGATCCTTCCCTATGCCCTTGCTCTTGTATTATTATTATTATTGTTATTATTATTTTTCCTGGTATCAGATGGCGCTCCAGCTGACCCTTGCTGACCCCTGCTGACCCCTGAACTCTCCCTCAGCAGGCCATCCCCTCTCTCTCTCTCCTTCTCTTTGTATATCTTTTTCTCTTTCTGCACTGGCCACATTCTCACCACATCACGCTGATTCAGAGGGGAAGACTGTGGTTGGGCAATTAACTGAACTGCTGCGCTGTGCCAAACAAAACTTCCTCTGCTGTTTTTACAGCAAAGTTCTTCAAATTATGGTTTTCATGCATCCGCGGAGCCGAGTTCAGCCATCCGACGTTGCTTTGTCATTGTCACATGCCACTCAGGGTGAAAACGAAGAGAGTTCACACCGGGGTTTTAGGACAGAAAGGAAAGGTGCCAGCCAGTACGGACAGACTCTTCCCATGCTAATAATACTCCGGCACAATGCATGAATGAAAGCCTTTCATTGGGATTCATCCCCTCTGTCTGCAGAATGAACCTTTCCACACTGGTGGTTTTTGATA
This sequence comes from Poecilia latipinna, assembly GCF_001443285.1. NCBI lineage: Eukaryota > Metazoa > Chordata > Actinopteri > Cyprinodontiformes > Poeciliidae > Poecilia > Poecilia latipinna. The sequence continues at coordinate 174,462 of NW_015113913.1, read as the reverse complement.
GGACAGTTAGCCTGTCGTGCTGTATCTGGTTCTGACTTTATTAGAGCAATTATTCAGAATCTGTCACCACATTGAAATTGAGGAATCACTATGTTCATTTATGTCCTGTAACATAAATCACTTCTTATATCACTTTGCATCAGGGAAGTTCCCTAACTGGGTGTTTGCACCTGCAAACTAGATTCTCATAAGAATGCATAAAAATTTAATCAGTTTTAAAGCGCAACTTTTTGAAATCTTGGCATACCTTGAAACTAGCTGTTCGTTGCAACAAGTTACATTTACTCATGTTACTTTTTGAAAAAAAAAAAGAGAAACTTTTAGGAGTAATTTCACTTCACTGCACCTTTTTTTGAGTAATATTATTATGAAGTATCACTACTATCACTTCACTTCTTGGTTCTACACAAGCTCTGTAAACAAGTCTTTTTATTTTAATCTTTAAGATCCTAGAATTTGCACGACTATAGTTTTGTCTCATGACATCATTTTTAGATATCCAGAAGTTTTGATCAGGTACACTGTACTAGAGGAACCATTTCACCAAGTACTTTTTCCACTCTTGAAAATATTCTTGAAATACTACTTTCTACTTGTGTGAAAATATGTTGAAGTAGTACTACTCTTACTTGAGTACAATTTCTGCGTACTCTGCCCACCTCTGGTCCAGCGGGTAGCCGGCCCATGCCTTCTGCAGAGCTATGTAAACAACTCGCTCCTTATGTGTTTCTCAGACTTCCTTTTGCAGATTCTGTTTCGCCTTAACTTGCATTTGCAACTCCTAATGATGCTCAGCGCAATTTTAGATATTTTTTCCTAATTGCATGTTAAAACAGTATTAATCACAAAGAGTCAGAAATGCTCAGATTTGTCTGCTTTTATTGGAGTCTCAGTGGAGACTAAATGTGTATTGTGGAATTTAGCCAGATAAAGAGAATTAAGTGAGTAAATGAATGTCATGTGAACCTTTTACTTTCTGTAGGATGACTAAATGCTAAAAAGGTAGCATTTAGATTTAGATTCAAGCAGAATCTGCTAAATGCTTATTAGTAGTTAAGGTGCTAATAAAGATAAGCACAAAATTATTCGCACCACTCCCAGATTAAGTCTTAAGGTAATCTTTTGGGGGTTTTTTACCAACATGTTTTTTCTCCCTGGATTTTTTTTTTTTTTTTTTTTTTTTTTTTTTACAAGTTTTTGGAGTGGCCCTGTCTAAACTCCTGATCTGAACCTGTCAGAGGATCAGTGAAGGGAGCTAAGGATGAGGGTGATGGAAAGGAGGGCAGTCAGTCTTAAAGATAAACTGAACCATGCAGAATACTGCTCAGGGTCTGCTGTAATGCCAATAAAGATTCTTCCTTTGATTATTGAGATGAGTATAAATCATTTGTAATTTTTAATAAAAAAAAGACATCTTTCTTATTTATGCTCATTTTATGTTGATTTATTCTCTTTTCAGAAATGCCTCTTTCCCTTCTCATCAGAAAGAAAAAAATGTTGAAAGTCAATGATTTGACATCAAAATCTACCAGTTATATGTAGTTATATATCTGCTATTTTTAAGTCCAGGTTGACATCTTTAAAATAACTTCCTAGTCATACCAGTTATGAGCAAATCAAGCAGCAAACCCTCATGTGGAAGCATAATTTTCCTGGAGTTTTGTCGCTGCATTACCTTTTGCTTGTCTGAAGGTTTTTGGTTACTTTGCTGCTGGTGGAAGTCTGCAGATTTAAAGACCACAAATGTGCTTCCAGGTGTGCTGACTTTGCAGGTGAGAGCAACAGAAAGCAGCTTCTCTCTATTGCTGTCATCATTTGAATTAAAGGAAGCATCTGTTTGCTAAGTAGGAAGTGCCAACTTCCACGAAAGCAGCTTTCACTGCTCATTTCCAGAGTTTACCCAGTGACGTCGGCACAGTTCGGCCAAGTTTATGTTTCCCCATTCAGCACTTTTCGCCTAACTCCACCTAATCCTATAAACAAGTCAGAGCAACTTCAGGCTGACATGTGGGGTGTTTTATTCATGTGGCTTTATTGGTCCCTCTCCTCAGGTTAACAACAATGGTCTGGTGTCTTTCCTGAGGGAGGTCTCTCAGTTTACACCGGTGGCTTTTCCAATTGCTGGCGACAGAAGGGTGGTGGCGCCGTTCTGGGCCGATGTGGACAACCGTCTGGCAGGGAGCGTCTTGTACAGGCAGAGCCAGGACGCTTCCGTCTTGAGGAGGGCTTCAGGTGACGTCAGGACGTACTTCGCAGAGTTCCCCGACTTCAACGCAACATGGGTGCTCATTTCTACTTGGCACCAAGTCACTTTCTTTGGAGGAAACTCCCAAACGCCGGTATAAATTTACCCAAATCTGTTCTGTTAACATCAAGTTAAGTAGTAGAGTAACTTTGGGTGTTTTCAAAATCTGATCTCAACATACAATACAATAGAAATACTCTGGTCCTGGGTAGAAGCAGTCAATCAGAGCCAGGAGGGGTTTAGCGCTCTCAGCCACAATTGTATACGTAACATTACATGAAAGCTGGTTATTTGTCGTTAACTAGCCTGTGCATTCAAGGCAGACTCCGCTTTGCAGAACCAGCTGTACTGGAGTACGGAGCAAAGAACAGGGTAGGAACAAGGTAAACACGAGCTTGATTAACAGCCCTAAGACCCTCCTCCTGGCTCTGATTGGTTGTTTCTGACCCGGGAGCTGAGAATTTCTGCAGATGGCAGTAGGATTACAGGAAGGAGGCAGAGAAGTTATCTTTTTTCACATATTAACTGTCTCCATGATATCAGGACATAGTGACATCTTTAACAAGTATGCAAAAAACATTAAAAATAAGAGTTACGTACTGGAGTGAGTTTTAAGGAAGCAGAAACTTGGTGGAAAATAATGACCGCGAAAACCATGTAACTTACAGCGCCTTGGGAAAGTATTTATACATCTTGAATCTGTTTCCTCATGTTACAACCACACGTTTTCATGTATGTTATTGAGATTTTATGTGATATGTAAGAGTTGCATATATGTAAAGATACCCTATGTGCAGATGCACACAGTTTAGGGACCTTTCGGACAGATATGTGCTCCCATCGTTGCCAAGTATTGCCCCTGGAGGTCTGTCACCTCTATACTATAATGCAAGTCATTATCCCACATAACTTATAACCCTTTAACTCAATTAAGTTACTGCAAATCCTGCCTGCAGGCTTGACCTTCCTAATCAGTCTCTCTAATGGGTATTAATGCTTTTCTAAAGCAAAATGAATGTAAACCTTTAGCCAAATATATTCAAGGTCTTGTATTTGTTATCTTTGCTCAGTTCTTGATATTTTACTCCCCTTTTGTTATCTAAGTAAAGATTTTTCTTTGGTATTCAAGGTTTTTCTAATGAAGTCATTATTTTACCCAAAGCTGTTTTTTCCTTCTGTGCAGGTTAATACTTTCCAGGTGGTGCTGATTACAGACGGAGAGCTTTCCTTTACCATATTCCAGTACAATAACATCACCTGGACAACAGGGAGGCATGCCAGCAGTGGAGGAAACCTACTGGGGTTGGGGGGGATTGCGGCACAGGTAAGATCACTTTCTTATCTTGCTTGTGGATACAAAGTTCCCATCTGTCGCGAGTGGTTCAGAATCTCTCTATTATCAGTCCTTTGACACATCCGTCCCATTTGTTACCGTCTTCCTAGGCAGGCTTTAACGCTGGCGACGGCAGGCGCTACTTCAACATCCCGGGCTCTCGCACCGCCGATGTGGTTGGCTTAGAGGAAACGACCAACGTCGGCTACCCGGGCAGATGGGTCTTCAGGATAGACGACGCAAACGTGGAAGTGGGAGGCTGCAACTCTGGTGAGAGCCGCGCTCCTTAAAAGAAGAACACTTCTTTTAAAATCGCACCTTTGACATCATTCCGCTTCCCATTCCCTTTATCTTCCAGCCTCGGTGTGTCCACACCTGCGTCCGTGCCTGAATGGAGGCCAGTGCATCGACGACTGTATTACAGGCAACCCCTCCTTCACTTGCTCCTGCTTGGCTGGCTTCACCGGCCGCCGGTGCCAAATCAGTGAGTTATGGTTGACACCGCTTCCTGCTGTGTTTAGCTTGACACATGGTGCATGCTGTGAACGACTACTTGTCTACTCGAGAACGGCCAGGAAAAATAATGTCGGCTTGTAAAAAAATAGCTAGATTTCAGCAGACTTTCCAGAGGGACACCTGAGTATTTCCTTAATACCTGTATCAGCTCTGCGCCAATCAGATGTGTTATCCTTGGAAGTCGTCTCAATCATTTACCAGATGTTTCCTTTTAATTAAAAACATCATAGTGCCTCCCTTGTGTTTCCTCCTGTTTTTGCAGATGTCAACGAGTGTGCTTCCAATCCGTGCCAGAATGGTGGGAGTTGTAAAGATCGGATTAATGGTTTCATCTGCGAGTGTCCTCCCGGTTACATGGGGGTTCACTGTCAAACAGGTACATTCCATTCATTTCCTCAGGCTGTCATGACTCAAAGTCGCTTTCCCATTTATAATCCTCCATTTATGCAGCGTTTGTGTTTCCATTCTATTGGGATTGGGTGTGATATCTGCATGCTTCTCCCCTTTCAATCCTGATGCAATAGGATGTTAATGAACAAACGGAATAACTTCAAGCAGTGAGTGATATTTTATATAAGCCTTTTATTTTACATTTGCTTTTAACAAACTTTTGTTAAATTTTTATGAAGGCGTGAATGGGAGTTTTCTGGCCAATTATCAATCTGTAAACAGTCTTAACCGCCGATTTGGAAGAGAGTCACATGACTGGCTATTTTTTTTGACAAACGCAACCGGTTAACGTTTTGTTACTACAAGCACCGGACATTTTGCACCTTATATTTGCACCTTACATTTCTATATTTTTGGATTCTTGAGTTATTTTTCTCCTCTTTGACAACCAATGACTTTAAGTCATTTTCTAGAACCTGCTAACGGGTTATGTAACAGAGCAACACAACGTAGAAAATAATTCTAAAGTGGAAACAAAAGAATACGTCACTGAATTGTTTTGGGAGAAAATAAAGATATATAAAGCTAAAGATGCATTTGTCTTGTAGTTCTGTAGTCACATGCCTGAAACATGATTTTAAATGAAAAAAGTGGTCTTTTTTTTTCCTTTTTTCTGTTTTTTGTTTGTTTGTTTGTTTTACAACAACCACTTTTGGCAAAAAAAAAAAAAAAAAAAAAAAAACTTAGCAAAATTTTT